>NW_027253762.1:0-12499 GCF_044704955.1 Pristiophorus japonicus
AGCGAGGGAGAGAGATGGGGGGAAGCGAGAGAGAGAGAGACACGGAGAGGGAGTGAGACAGAGAGACGGAGAGAGAGAGAGAGAGTGGGAGAGCGAGGGAGAGCGGGAGCGAGAGGGAGACGGAGAGGGAGCGAGACAGAGAGAGTGGGAGAGCGAGGGAGAGAGGGAGAGAGGGAGAGCGGGAGCGAGAGGGAGACGGAGAGGGAGCGAGAGAGAGACGGAAGGGAGCGAGAGAGAGACGGAGAGGGAGCGAGAGAGAGACGGAGAGGGAGCGAGAGAGAGAGTGGGGGGGGAGCGAGAGACGGAGAGGGAGAGAGAGACGGAGAGCAAGCGAGAGAGAGAGAGAGACGGAGAGGGAACGGAGTGAGAGAGTGGGGGGGGGAGCGAGAGAGAGAGATGGGGGGAGCGAGAGAGAGAGATGGGGGTGAAGGAGCGAGAGAGAGAGAGACACGGGGGGGGTGGGGAGGAGCGAAGAGAGAGAGACGGGGGGGGGGAGCGAGAGAGAGAGACGGGGGGGAGGAACGAGAGAGACGGAGAGAGTGTGAGAGAGAGAGAGAGCGGAGAGAGAGAGAACGGAGATGGAGCGAGAGAGAGAGATGGAGAGGGAGCGAGAGAGAGAGAGAGAGAGAGAGACGGGAGGGAATGAGAGAGAGAGAGAGACTTAGAGGGAGCGAGAGAGAGAGAGAGACGGAGAGAGAGCGAGAGAGAGAGAGACGGAGAGGGAGCGAGAGAGAGAGAGACGGAGAGAGAGAGACGGAGATGGAGCGAGAGAGAGAGAGAGAGAGAGACGGAGAGGGAGCGAGAGAGACGGAGAGGGAGTGAGAGAGAGACGGAGAGGGAGTGAGAGAGACTTAGAGGGATTGAGAGAGAGAGAGAGAGAGACGGAGAGAGAGCGAGAGAGAGAAAGACGGAGAGGGAGCGAGAGAGAGAGAGACGGAGAGGGAGGGAGCGAGCGAGAGAGAGAGAGACGGAGAGGGAGCGAGCGAGAGAGAGAGACGGAGAGGGAGCGAGAGACAGAGAGAGACTTAGAGGGAGCGAGAGAGAGAGAGAGAGAGAGAGCGAGAGAGAGAGAGACGGAGAGAGAGCGAGAGAGAGAGAGAGACGGAGAGGGAGCGAGAGAGAGAGAGACGGAGAGGGAGGGAGCGAGCGAGAGAGAGACAGAGAGGGAGCGAGCGGAGAGAGAGAGACGGAGAGGGAGCGAGCGAGAGAGAGAGACGGAGAGGGAGCGAGCAAGAGAGAGGACGGAGAGGGAGCGAGAGAGAGAGAGAGACGGAGAGGGAGAGGGAGCGAGAGACGGAGAGGGAGCGAGAGAGAGAGAGACTTAGAGGGAGCGAGAGAGAGAGAGACGGAGAGAGAGCGAAAGAGAGAGAGAGAGACAGGAGAGGGAGCGAGCGAGAGAGAGAGACGGAGAGGGAGCGAGCGAGAGAGAGAGACGGAGAGGGAGCGAGCAAGAGAGAGAGACGGAGAGGGAGCGAGAGAAAGAGAGAGACGGAGAGGGAGCGAGCAAGAGAGAGAGACGGAGAGGGAGCGAGAGAGAGAGAGAGACGGAGAGGGAGAGGGAGCGAGAGACGGAGAGGGAGCGAGAGAGAGAGAGACGGAGAGGGAGCGAGAGAGAGAGAGACTTAGAGGGAGCGAGAGAGAGAGACGGAGAGAGAGCGAAAGAGAGAGAGAGAGACGGAGGGGAGCGAGCGAGAGAGAGAGACGGAGAGGGAGCGAGCGAGAGAGAGAGACGGAGAGGGAGCGAGCAAGAGAGAGAGACGGAGAGGGAGCGAGAGAGAGAGAGAGATGGAGAGGGAGAGGGAGCGAGAGACGGGAGAGGGAGCGAGAGAGAGAGAGACGGAGAGGGAGCGGGCCAGAGAGAGAGAGACTTAGAGGGAGCGAGAGAGAGAGACGGAGAGAGAGAGAAAGAGAGAGAGAGAGAGACGGAGAGGGAGCGAGCGAGAGAGAGAGACGGAGAGGGAGCGAGCGAGAGAGAGAGATGGAGAGGGAGCGAGCGAGAGAGAGAGACGGAGAGGGAGCGAGAGAGAGAGAGAGACGGAGAGGGAGCGAGCGAGAGAGAGAGACGGAGAGGGAGCGAGAGAGAGAGAGAAGACCCAAAAAACACAGTACAGGTTGTCTCGATAACCCCCCTCGAACCAGCACCCCCCCCACCTCTCTCTAACCCCCCCCACACACAGCTCTCTAACCCCCCCCCCACACAGCTCTCTAACCCCCCCCACACAGCTCTCTAACCCCTCCCCCACACACAGCTCTCTAACCCCCCCCCACACAGCTCTCTAACCCCCCCCACACAGCTCTCTAACCCCCCCCCCCACACACAGCTCTCTAACCCCCCCCCCACACACACAGCTCTCTAACCCCCCCGACACAGCTCTCTAACCACCCCCCTCACACACAGCTCTCTAACCCTCCCCCCCTCACACAACTCTCTACACCCCCCCCCACACAGCACTCTAACCCCCCCCCACATACAACTCTCTAACCCCCCCACACACAGCTCTCTAACCCCCCCCCACACACAACTCTCTAACCCCCCCCCCACACAGCTCTCTAACCCCCCCCCCACACAGCTCTAACCCCCCCCCCCACACAGCTCTCTAACCCCCCCCCCCACACAGCTCTCTAACCCCCCCACACAGCTCTCTAACCACCCCCCCACACAGCTCTCTAACCCCCCCCCCACACAGCTCTCTAACCCCCCCCACACAGCTCTCTAACCCCCCCCCACACAGCTCTAACCCCCCACTACAGCTCAGTCATAACCCCCCCCACACAGCACTCTAACCCCCCACACAGCTCTCTAACCCCCCCCACACAGCACTCTAACCCCCCCCACACAGCACTCTAACCCCCCCCACACAGCACTCTAACCCCCACACAGCTCTCTAACCCCCCCCCACACACAGCTCTCTAACCCCCCCCACACAGCTCTCTAACCACCCCCCCACACAGCTCTCTAACCCCCCCCCCACACAGCTCTCTAACCCCCCCCACACACAGCTCTCTAACCACCCCCCCACACAGCTCTCTAACCCCCCCCACACACAGCTCTCTAACCCCCCCACACACACAGCTCTAACCCCCCCCACACACAGCTCTCTAACCCCCCCCCACACACAGCACTCTAACCCCCCACACAGCTCTCTAACCCCCGCCCCCACACACAGCACTCTAACCCCCCACACACACAGCTCTCTAACCCCCCCCCCACACACAGCACTCTAACCACCCACACAGCTCTCTAACCCCCCCCCACACAGCTCTCTATCCCCCCCCACACACAGCTCTCTAAACCCCCCCACATACAACTCTCTAACCCCACACACACAGCTCTCTAACCCCCCCCTACACAGCTCTTTAACCCCCCCCACATACAGCTCTCTAACCCCCCCCACACACAGCTCTCTAACCCCCCCCACACACAACTCTCTAACCCCCCCACACACAGCACTCTAACCCTCCACACAGCTCTCTAACCCCCCCCACACAGCTCTCTAACCCCCCCCACACAGCTCTCTAACCCCCCCCGACACACAACTCTCTAAACCCCCCCCACACACAGCTCTCTAACCCCCCACACACACAACTCTCTAACCTCCCCCACACACAGCTCTCTAATCCCCCCCCCCCACACACAGCTCTCTAACCCCCCCCACACAGCACTCTAGCCCCCCACCACATCCAACTCTCTAACCCCCCCCACACACAGCTCTCTAACCCCCCCCACACAGCACTCTAACCCCCCACAGCTCTCTAACCACCCCCCCACACACAGCTCTCTAACCCCCCCCACACACAGCTCTCTAACCCCCCCCACACACAGCTCTCTAACCCCCCCCCACACACAGCTCTCTAACCCCCCCCACACACAGCTCTCTAACCCCCCCCCACACAGAGCTCTCTAACCCCCCCCCCACACAGCTCTCTAACCCCCCCCCACACAGCTCTCTAACCCCCCCCCACACAGCTCTCTAACCCCCCCCCACACAGCTCTCTAACCCCCCCCCACGCAGCTCTCTAACCCCCCCCCACACAGCTCTCTAACCCCCCCCCACACAGCTCTCTAACCCCCCACACACACAGCTCTCTAACCCCCCCCCACACAGCTCTCTAACCCCCCCCCCACACAGCTCTCTAACCCCCCCCCCCACACAGCTCTCTAACCCCCCCCACACAACTCTCTAACCCCCCCCACACAACTCTCTAACCCCCCCCACACACAGCTCTCTAACCCCCCCCACACACAGCTCTCTAACCCCCCCACACACAAACCTCTCTAACCCCCCCCCACACACAGCTCTCTATCCCCCCCCACACACAGCTCTCTAACCCCCCCCACACAGCTCTCTAACCCCCCCCACACACAGCTCTCTAACCCCCCCCACATACAACTCTCTAACCCCCCCCACATACAACTCTCTAACCCCCCCACACACAACTCTCTAACCCCCCCCCACACACAGCTCTCTAACCCCCCCCCCCACACACAGCACTCTAACCCTCCACACAGCTCTCTAACCCCCCCCACACACAACTCTCTAACCCCCCCCCACACACAACTCTCTAACCCCCCACACACACAACTCTCTAACCTCCCCCACACACAGCTCTCTAATCCCCCCCCCCACATCCAACTCTCTAACCCCCCCACACACAACTCTCTAACCTCCCCCACACACAGCTCTCTAATCCCCCCCCCCCCCCACACACAGCTCCCTAACCCCCCCCCACACAGCACTCTAACCCCCCACCACATCCAACTCTCTAACCCCCCCCACACACAGCTCTCTAACCCCCCCCACACAGCACTCTAACCCCCCACAGCTCTCTAACCCCCCCCCCACACACAGCTCTCTAACCCCCCCCACACACAGCTCTCTAACCCCCCCCCCACACAGAGCTCTCTAACCCCCCCCCCACACAGCTCTCTAACCCCCCCCCACACAGCTCTCTAACCCCCCCCACACAGCTCTCTAACCCCCCCCCACACAGCTCTCTAACCCCCCCCACACAGCACTCTAACCCCCCACACAGCTCTCTAACCCCCCCACACACAGCTCTCAAACCCCCCCACACACACAGCTCTCTAACCCCCCACACACACAGCTCTCTAACCCCCCCCCACACAGCTCTCTAACCCCCCCCCACACAGCTCTCTAACCCCCCCCCCCCACACAGCTCTCTAACCCCCCCCACACAACTCTCTAACCCCCCCCACACAACTCTCTAACCCCCCCCACACACAGCTCTCTAACCCCCCCCCACACACAGCTCTCTAACCCCCCCACACACACAGCTCTCTAACCCCCCCACACACAAACCTCTCTAACCCCCCCCCCACACACAGCTCTCTATCCCCCCCCACACACAGCTCTCTAACCCCCCCCACACAGCTCTCTAACCCCCCCCACACACAGCTCTCTAACCCCCCCCACATACAACTCTCTAACCCCGCCCACATACAACTCTCTAACCCCCCCACACACAACTCTCTAACCCCCCCCCACACACAGCTCTCTAACCCCCCCCCCCCCACACACAGCACTCTAACCCTCCACACAGCTCTCTAACCCCGCCCACACACAACTCTCTAACCCCCCCCACACACAACTCTCTAACCCCCCACACACACAACTCTCTAACCTCCCCCACACACAGCTCTCTAACCCCCCCCACACAGCACTCTAACCCCCCACACAGCTCTCTAACCCCCCCCACACACAGCTCTCTAACCCCCCCCACACACAGCTCTCTAACCCCCCCCGACACACAGCTCTCTAACTCCCCCCCACACACAGCTCTCTAACCCCCCCACACACAGCTCTCTAACCCCCCCCACACACAGCTCTCTAACCCCCCCCACACACAGCTCTCTAACCCTCCCCCCACACAGCTCTCTAACCCTCCCCACACACACAGCTCTCTAACCCCCCCCCACACACAGCTCTCTAACCCCCCCTCTCTAACCCCCCCCACACACAGCTCTCTAACCCCCCCACACACACAGCTCTCTAACCCCCCCCACACACAGCTCTCTAACCCCCCCACACACACAGCTCTCTAACCCCCCCACACACACAGCTCTCTAACCCCCCCCACACACAGCTCTCTAACCCCCCCCCACACACAGCTCTCTCACCCCACCCCACACACAGCTCTCTAACCACCCCCCCACACACAGCTCTCTAACCCCCCCCCCCCCGACACACAGCTCTCTAACCCCCGCCACACACAGCTCTCTAAACCCCCCCCACACAGCTCTCTAACCTCCCCCCCCCACACAGCTCTCTAACCCCCCCCCACACACCTCTCTAACCCCTCCCCCCACACACCTCTCTAACCCCCCCCCCACACACAGCTCTCTCACCCCACCCCACACACAGCTCTCTAACCCCCCCCCCACACACAGCTCTCTAACCCCCCCCCCACACAGCTCTCTAACCTCCCCCCCCACACAGCTCTCTAACCTCCCCCCCCCACACAGCTCTCTAACTCCCCCCCACACACCTCTCTAACCCCTCCCCCCGCACACCTCTCTAACCCCTCTCCCCACACAGCTCTCTAACCCCCCCCCACACAGCACTCTAAACCCCCAAACAGCTCTCTAACCGCCCCCCCACACAGCTCTCTAACCCCCCCGCACACACAGCTCTCTAACCCCCCCCACACACACAGCTCTCTAACCCCCCCCCCACACACAGCTCTCTAACCCCCCCCCCCCCACACACAGCTCTCTAACCCCCCCCACACACAGCTCTCTAACCCCCCCACACACAGCTCTCTAACCCCCCCCCCACACACACAGCTCTCTAACCCCCCCGCACACACAGCTCTCTAACCCCCCCCACACACACAGCTCTCTAACCCCCCCCCCACACACAGCTCTCTAACCCCCCCCCCCCCACACACAGCTCTCTAACCCCCCCCACACACAGCTCTCTAACCCCCCCCACACACAGCTCTCTAACCCCCCCCACACACACAGCTCTCTAACCCCCCCCCCACACACAGCTCTCTAACCCCCCCCCACACAGCTCTCCAACCCCCCCCCACACAGCTCTAACCCCCCCCCACACAGCTCTCTAACCCCCCCCACACACAGCTCTCTAACCACCCCCCACACAGCTCTCTAACCCCCCCCACACACAGCTCTCTAACCCCCCCCACACACAGCTCTCTAACCACCCCCCCACACAGCTCTAACCCCCCCCCCCCACACAGCTCTCTAACCCCCCCACACACACAGCTCTCTAACCCCCCCCCACACACAGCTCTCTAACCCCCCCCACACAGCTCTCTAACCCCCCCCCCCCACACAGCTCTAACCCCCCCCCCCACACAGCTCTCTAACCCCCCCACACACAGCTCTCTAACCACCCCCCACACAGCTCTCTAACCCCCCACACAGCTCTCTAACCCCCCCCACACAGCACTCTAACCCCCCCCACACAGCACTCTAACCCCCCACACACAGCTCTCTAACCCCCCCCACACACAGCTCTCTAACCACCCCCCCACACAGCTCTCTAACCCCCCCCCCACACAGCTCTCTAACCCCCCCCACACACAGCTCTCTAACCACCTCCCCACACAGCTCTCTAACCCCCCCCACACACAGCTCTCTAACCCCCCACACACACAGCTCTCTAACCCCCCCCCACACACAGCTCTCTAACCCCCCCCCCACACACAGCACTCTAACCCCCCCCACACACAGCTCTCTAACCCCCCCCCCCACACACAGCACTCTAACCCCCCACACAGCTCTCTAATCCCCCCCCCACACAGCTCTCTATCCCCCCCACACACAGCTCTCTAAACCCCCCCACATACAACTCTCTAACCCCACACACACAGCTCTCTAACCCCCCCCCCACACAGCTCTCTAACCCCCCCCACATACAGCTCTCTAACCCCCCCCACACACAGCTCTCTAACCCCCCCCCCCACACAGCTCTCTAACCCCCCCCACATACAACTCTCTAACCCCCCACACACAGCACTCTAACCCTCCACACAGCTCTCTAACCCCCCCCACACACAGCTCTCTAATCCCCCCCCCCACACACAGCTCTCTAACCCCCCCCCACACAGCACTCTAACCCCCCACCACATCCAACTCTCTAACCCCCCCCACACACAGCTCTCTAACCCCCCCCCACACAGCACTCTAACCCCCCACAGCTCTCTAACCCCCCCCCCACACACAGCTCTCTAACCCCCCCCACACACAGCTCTCTAACCCCCCCCACACACAGCTCTCTAACCCCCCCCCACACAGAGCTCTCTAACCCCCCCCCACACAGCTCCCTAACCCCCCCACACAGCTCTCTAACCCCCCCCCACACAGCTCTCTAACCCCCCCCCACACAGCTCTCTAACCCCCCCCCCACACAGCTCTCTAACCCCCCCCCCACACAGCTCCCTAACCCCCCACACAGCTCTCTAACCCCCCCCCACACAGCTCTCTAACCCCCCCCCACACAGCTCTCTAACCCCCCCCCACACAGCTCTCTAACCCCCCCCCACAGCTCTCTAACCCCCCCACACACAGCTCTCAAACCCCCCCACACACACAGCTCTCTAACCCCCCACACACACAGCTCTCTAACCCCCCCCCACACAGCTCTCTAACCCCCCCCCACACAGCTCTCTAACCCCCCCACACACAGCTCTCTAACTCCCCCCCCCCCCACACACAGCACTCTAACCCCCCACACAGCTCTCTAACCCCCCCCACACACAGCTCTCTAACCCCCCCACACACAGCTCTCTAACTCCCCCCCCCCCCACACACAGCACTCTAACCCCCCACACAGCTCTCTAACCCCCCCCCACACACAGCTCTCTAACCCCCCCCCCACACACAGCTCTCTCACCCCACCCCACACACAGCTCTCTAACCCCCCCCCCACACACAGCTCTCTAACCCCCCCCCACACAGCTCTCTAACCTCCCCCCCCACACAGCTCTCTAACCTCCCCCCCCCACACAGCTCTCTAACTCCCCCCCACACACCTCTCTAACCCCTCCCCCCGCACACCTCTCTAACCCCTCTCCCCACACAACTCTCTAACCCCCCCCACACACAGCTCTCTAACCCCCCCCCACACAGCACTCTAAACCCCCAAACAGCTCTCTAACCGCCCCCCCACACAGCTCTCTAACCCCCCCGCACACACAGCTCTCTAACCCCCCCCCACACACACAGCTCTCTAACCCCCCCCCACACACAGCTCTCTAACCCCCCCCCCCACACACAGCTCTCTAACCCCCCCCACACACAGCTCTCTAACCCCCCCACACACAGCTCTCTAACCCCCCCCCACACACACAGCTCTTTAACCCCCCCGCACACACAGCTCTCTAACCCCCCCCCACACACACAGCTCTCTAACCCCCCCCCACACACAGCTCTCTAACCCCCCCCCCCCCACACACAGCTCTCTAAACCCCCCCCACTCTCTAACCCCCCCCACACACAGCTCTCTAACCCCCCCCACACACAGCTCTCTAACCCCCCCCACACACACAGCTCTCTAACCCCCCCCCACACACAGCTCTCTAACCCCCCCCCACACAGCTCTCCAACCCCCCCCCCACACAGCTCTAACCCCCCCCCACACAGCTCTCTAACCCCCCCCACACACAGCTCTCTAACCACCCCCCCACACAGCTCTCTAACCCCCCCCACACACAGCTCTCTAACCCCCCCCACACACAGCTCTCTAACCACCCCCCCACACAGCTCTAACCCCCCCCCCCCACACAGCTCTCTAACCCCCCCCACACACACAGCTCTCTAACCCCCCCCACACACAGCTCTCTAACCCCCCCCACACAGCTCTCTAACCCCCCCCCCCCACACAGCTCTAACCCCCCCCCCCACACAGCTCTCTAACCCCCCCCACACACAGCTCTCTAACCACCCCCCCACACAGCTCTCTAACCCCCCACACAGCTCTCTAACCCCCCCCACACAGCACTCTAACCCCCCCCACACAGCACTCTAACCCCCCACACACAGCTCTCTAACCCCCCCACACACAGCTCTCTAACCACCCCCCCACACAGCTCTCTAACCCCCCCCCCACACAGCTCTCTAACCCCCCCCACACACAGCTCTCTAACCACCTCCCCACACAGCTCTCTAACCCCCCCCACACACAGCTCTCTAACCCCCCCACACACACAGCTCTCTAACCCCCCCCCACACACAGCTCTCTAACCCCCCCCCCACACACAGCACTCTAACCCCCCCCACACACAGCTCTCTAACCCCCCCCCCCACACACAGCACTCTAACCCCCCACACAGCTCTCTAATCCCCCCCCCCCACACAGCTCTCTATCCCCCCCCACACACAGCTCTCTAAACCCCCCCACATACAACTCTCTAACCCCACACACACAGCTCTCTAACCCCCCCCCCACACAGCTCTCTAACCCCCCCCACATACAGCTCTCTAACCCCCCCCACACACAGCTCTCTAACCCCCCCCCCCACACAGCTCTCTAACCCCCCCCACATACAACTCTCTAACCCCCCCACACACAGCACTCTAACCCTCCACACAGCTCTCTAACCCCCCCCACACACAGCTCTCTAATCCCCCCCCCCCACACACAGCTCTCTAACCCCCCCCCACACAGCACTCTAACCCCCCACCACATCCAACTCTCTAACCCCCCCCACACACAGCTCTCTAACCCCCCCCCACACAGCACTCTAACCCCCCACAGCTCTCTAACCCCCCCCCCACACACAGCTCTCTAACCCCCCCCACACACAGCTCTCTAACCCCCCCCACACACAGCTCTCTAACCCCCCCCCCACACAGAGCTCTCTAACCCCCCCCCACACAGCTCCCTAACCCCCCCACACAGCTCTCTAACCCCCCCCCACACAGCTCTCTAACCCCCCCCCACACAGCTCTCTAACCCCCCCCCACACAGCTCTCTAACCCCCCCCACACAGCTCCCTAACCCCCCCACACAGCTCTCTAACCCCCCCCCCCCACACAGCTCTCTAACCCCCCCCCACACAGCTCTCTAACCCCCCCCACACAGCTCTCTAACCCCCCCCCACAGCTCTCTAACCCCCCCACACACAGCTCTCAAACCCCCCCACACACACAGCTCTCTAACCCCCCCCCACACAGCTCTCTAACCCCCCCCACACACAGCTCTCTAACCCCCCACACACAGCTCTCTAACTCCCCCCCCCCCCCACACACAGCACTCTAACCCCCCACACAGCTCTCTAACCCCCCCCACACACAGCTCTCTAACCCCCCCACACACAGCTCTCTAACTCCCCCCCCCCACACACAGCACTCTAACCCCCCACACAGCTCTCTAACCCCCCCCCACACACAGCTCTCTAACTCCCCCACAGCAAGATCCTCCCCCCACACACAGCACTCTAACCCCCCACACAGCTCTCTAACCACCCCCCCACACAGCTCTCTAACCCCCCCCACACAGCACTCTAACCCCCCCACACAGCTCTCTAACCCCCCCCACACACAGCTCTCTAACCACCCCCCCACACAGCTCTCTAACCCCCCCCCCACACAGCTCTCTAACCCCCCCACACACAGCTCTCTAACCCCCCCCACACACAGCTCTCTAACCCCCCCCACACACAGCTCTCTAACCACCTCCCCACACAGCTCTCTAACCCCCTCCACACACAGCTCTCTAACCCCCCCACACACACAGCTCTAACCCCCCCCACACACAGCTCTCTAACCCCCCCAACCCCCCACCCCACACACAGCACTCTAACCCCCCACACAGCTCTCTAACCCCCCACACAGCTCTCTAACCCCCCCCCCCCCACACACAGCACTCTAACCCCCCACACAGCTCTCTAATCCCCCCCCCACACAGCTCTCTATCCGCCCCCACACACAGCTCTCTAAACCCCCCCACATACAACTCTCTAACCCCACACACACAGCTCTCTAACCCCCCCCCCCACACAGCTCTCTAACCCCCCCCACATACAGCTCTCTAACCCCCCCCACACACAGCTCTCTAACCCCCCCCCCACACAGCTCTCTAACCCCCCCCACATACAACTCTCTAACCCCCCCACACACAGCACTCTAACCCTCCACACAGCTCTCTAACCCCCCCCACACAGCTCTCTAACCCCCCCCCCCACACAACTCTCTAAACCCCCCCCACACACAGCTCTCTAATCCCCCCCCCCACACACAGCTCTCTAACCCCCCCCACACAGCACTCTAACCCCCCACCACATCCAACTCTCTAACCCCCCCCACACACAGCTCTCTAACCCCCCCCACACACAGCTCTCTAACCCCCCCACACACAGCTCTCTAACCCCCCCCACACACAGCTCTCTAACCGCCCCCCACACAGCTCCCTAACCACCCCCCCCACACACAGCTCTCTAACCCCCCCGCTCTCTAACCCCCCCCACACACAGCTCTCTAACCACCCCCCCACACAGCTCTCTAACCCCCCAC
>NW_027253763.1:5000-12499 GCF_044704955.1 Pristiophorus japonicus
GCATAGAGAGCGAGGGAGAGGTGGGAAGTGAGAATGAGGGGAAGAGTAAAGGGCACAGAGAGAGAAAAGGGAACAGAGTGGGAAAGGAGAGGGGGACAGAGGCAGAGGAAGGAACAGCGAGAGGAGGAGAGGAAGAAAGGGGAGAGAGAATGAGGGGAAGAGTGAAAGGGACAGAGAGAGAGCGGGAGAGGGAGCGGTGGAAAATAGCGGTGAAGGAGGCAGATAAAGGGAGAGGGGAGAGGAAGTGGGAGGGACAGAGAGAGGGGGGGGGAAGGGGAGAGAGGGAAAGAGTAAAGGAGACAGGGAGGGGAGAAGGTAAGAGGAACAGAGAGGGAAGGAAGAATGAGGGGGAATTGTAAAGGGACAGAGAGAGAAACGAAACAAAGAGAGGGAGAGAGAAAGTGAGAGGAGGAGAGAGAGAAAGTGAGAGGAGGGGAGAGAGAAAGTGAGAGGAGGGGAGAGAGAAAGTGAGAGGAGGGGAGAGAGAAACGAAACAGAGAGAGGGAGAGAGAAAGTGAGAGGAGGGGAGAGAGAAAGTGAGAGGAGGGGAGAGAGAAAGTGAGAGGAGGGGAGAGAGAAACGAAACAGAGAGAGGGAGAGAGAAAGTGAGAGGAGTGGAGAGAGAAAGTGAGAGGAGGGGAGAGGGAAACGAAACAGAGAGAGGGAGAGAGAAAGTGAGAGGAGGGGAGCGAGAAACGAAACAGAGAGAGGGAGAGAGAAAGTGAGAGGAAAGGAGAGAGAAAGTGAGAGGAGGGGAGAGAGAAAGTAAGAGGAGGGGAGAGAGAAACAAAACAGAGAGAGGGAGAGAGAAAGTGAGAGGAAGGGAGAGAGAAAGTGAGAGGAGGGGAGAGAGAAAGTGAGAGGAGGGAGAGAGAAACGAAACAGAGAGAGGGAGAGAGAAAGTGAGAAAGAGTGAAGGGAAGACAGAGAGAGAAAAGGAAGAGGGAGAGGGAGAGAGGAGAAAGTGAGGGACGGGTAAATAAGACACAGAAGGAAAAGGGGTCAATGGAGGTGTGAGATAGGGTGAAAGATAGAGAGAAATGGGGGCAGAGAGATGGTATAGAGAGAGATAGAGATAAGTGGAAAGATAGAGGGACATAGATAGATGGCAGACAGAGATAAGGAGTAACGGGTAGAGAATTGGGAAACAGAGAGGACAAAGAGACGGGGGAGAGAGTTGGAGATCAAGGGAACCGAGTGAAAAAGGGGAAAGAGAGAGAGAAAACAAGGGAGAGGGGGAAAGAAAAAATGGAGAGGGGAGCAGGGAGATAGCGAGAAAGAGATATAGAGAAACGGGGAGACAGGGATAGAGAGAGACACAGAAAGCGGGAGATTAAATAATAAAGACAACGGTACAGAGGGAGTGAGAGAAAGGGATTACATAGCAGTGAGACAGGCGGAGGGAGAGAGATGAGAAAAAGAGAGTGTCAGCCAAGGAGAAAATGAGCCCTGAAATATGTGGGTGCCAGAACAAAAGGTGGAAAACATCGAGAGGAAAAGGGCAGGGGAAATAAAGAGCAGAGACAGAGGGAGGAGAGGGGCGGAGAATTATACAGGACAGAGACTGAGAGAATGTGCAATGAATGAGTGAGTGTCTGACCATCAGTACCCCTTACATACAGTGCACCACTACAATCGCTGACACAACAGCCACTTCCAAAGCAGGCAGAGTTAACAAGCCAAGGAATACAGTGCCGGCCACGCAACAATTTGTCTCAGAGAGCAAGTGCAAAGGGTCACAATACGTTTTGTTTCCACACCCGAGAATGGGGCAAGGGACAGAGAGAGAGGGGGCATTGGGAGAGGGTCCGATAGCCAAATATCTGTCTGCCTGTCTGTCTGTCTGTCTGTCTATCTATCTATCTATCTATCTATCTATCTATCTATCTATCTATCTATCTATCTATCTATCTATCTATCTATCTATCTATCTCTCTATTTATCTAACTATCATTATATCTATCTATCTAGCTATCACTTTATCTCTCTCTCTATCTCTATCTATCTCCCTATCTATCTATCTTTCACTCTATCTCTCTATCTCGCTATCTCTATCTATCCATCCATCTATCACTTAATTTCACTCTCTATCTCTCTATCCATCTATCACTCTCTCTCTCTCTCTCTATCTATCTCTCTATCAATCGATCTATCTCTATCCATCTAAATATCTTTATCTCTATCTATGCAAATATCTTTCTGTCTCGCTATCTATATTTCTATCTATCTATCTATCTATCTATCTATCTATCTATCTATCTATCTATCTATCTCTCTCTCTCTTTATCTATCTATCTATCTCGATCTATATATCTCTATATATCTATTATATATATAGATATATATTACATATATATCGCTCTATCTGTTTATCTATGTTTGTTTATTTGCCCACGTATTTTTTCTCCGTCTATTTATTTATTTCTATCTTTCTCTCTCTCACTCTTTTTCTCTCTGTCTCTCTCTCTCTCTCTCTCTCTCTCTCTCTGTCGCTCTGTCTCTCTCTTTCTCTCTCTCTCTGTCTCTCTTTCTCTCTCTCTGTCTCTCTTTCTCTCTCTGTCACTCTGTTTGCATCTTTCTCTCTCTCTGTCTCTATCTATCTATCTATCTATCTATCTATATTTATCTACCTCTATCTATCCATCTACCTCTATCTGTCTATCTATCTATCTGTCTGTCTATCTATCTCTCTATCTCTCTATCTCTATCTCTCTAGCTATCTGTCTATCTGTCTATCTATCGATCTATATTTAATCTAACGCTATCTCTATCTATATCTCTATCTATCTATCTATCTCTCTATCTATCTGTCTATCTGTCTATCTATCGATCTATATTTATCGAACTCTATCTCTCGATCTATATCGCTATCTATCTGTCAATTTATCTATCCATCTATCTATCTATCTATCTATCTATCTATCTATCTATCTATCTGTCTATCTATCGATTTATATTTATCTAACTCTATCTCTCTATCTATATCTCTATCTCTCTATCTATATCTCTATCCATCTATCTATCTATCTATCTATCTATCTATCTATCTATTTATCTATCTATCTATCTATCTGTCTATCTATCGATCTATATTTATCTAACTCTATCTCTCTATCTATATCTCTATCTATCTGTCAATTTATCTATCCATCTATCTATCTATCTATCTATCTGTCTATCTATCGTACTATATTTATCTAACTCTATCTCTCTATCTATATCTCTATCTATCTGTCAATTTATCTATCTATCTATCTATCTATCTGTCTATCTATCGATCTATATTTATCTAACTCTATCTCTCTATCTATATCTCTATCTATCTGTCAATTTATCTATCCATCTACCTATCTATCTATCTATCCATCCATCTACCCGTCTATCTATCTATCTATCTATCTATCTATCTATCTATCTATCTATCTATCTATCTATCTATCTATCTATCTATCTATCTGTCTATTTATCTATCTATCTAGATATCTATCGATCTATATTTATTTAACTCTATCTATCTATCTATCTATCTATCTATCTATCTATCTATCTATCTATCTATCTATCTATCTATCTGTCTATCCATCTATCCATCTATCTATCTAGCGATCTATCGATCTATATTTATCTAACTCTAACTGTCTATCTATTTATCTATATATCTATCTATCTATCTATCTATTATGATTCATTCTATCTATCTATCTATCTATCTATCTATTATGATTCATTCATTCTATCCATCTATCTATCTATCTATCTATGTATCTATCTATCTATTATGATTCTATCTATCTATCTATCTATCTATCTATCTATCTATCTATCTATCTATCTATCTATCTATCTATCTATCCAGTTATGCACCCACAAGTCTGTGTGTTTGAGCGATATAATATAGAATTCCTTACCTTGTGTCTCTGGTATTCGGCAGTTCTGGAGCAGTACTATTGGATTTTCGGCAAGTTCTTCCTTTCCAGCTTCTTGTGACTGAGGCTGGAGGCAGGTTGTGTTGGGGTGGGGGGCAAGCCGAGGAGAGAGGGAGAGGCTGATTGAAACTGAGAGAAAGATAGAGAGAGAAAGACAGATAGCAAGAGAGAGAGAATCAGAAACCGAAAGAAAGAGAGAGAGTAAAAGGGAGAGATAGAATCAGAAACCAAAAGAGAGATATAGAGAGCAAGAGAGAGTGAAAGAATCAGAAACTGAGAGAAAGAGAGAGAGCAAGAAGGAGAGATAGAATGCGAAATTGAGAGAAAGAGAAATAGAGAGCAAGAGGGATAGAATGCGAAATTGAGAGAAAGAGAGACACCACAGAGAGCAAGAGAGAGATAGAATGGGAAATTGAGAGAAAGAGAGATACAGAGAGCAAGAGAGAGATAGAATGGGAAATTGAGAGAGGGAGAGATACAGAGAGCAAGAGAGAGATAGAATGGAAAATTGAGAGGAGGAGAGATACAGAGAGCAAGCGAGAGATAGAATGGGAAATTGAGAGGAGGAGAGATACAGAGAGCAATAGAGAGATAGAATGGAAAATTGAGAGGAGGAGAGATACAGAGAGCAAGAGAAAGATAGAATGGGAAATTGAGAGGAGAGATACAGAGAGCAAGAGAGAGATAGAATGTTAAATTGAGAGGAAGAGAGATACAGAGAGTAAGAGAGAGAGATGGAATGGGAAATTGAGAGAAGGAGAGATACAGAGAGCAAGAGAGAGATAGAATGTTAAATTAGAGAAGGACAGATACAGAGAGCAAGAGCGAGATAGAATGTTAAATTGAGAGGAGGAGAGATACAGAGAGCAAGAGAGAGATAGAATGGAAAATTGAGAGGAGAGATACAGAGAGCAAGAGAGAGATAGAATGGGAAAATTGAGAGAAGGAGAGCTACAGAGAGCAAGAGAGAGATAGAATGGGAAATTGAGAGGAGAGATACAGAGAACAAGAGAGATATAGAATGTTAAATTGAGAGAAGGAGAGATACAGAGAGCAATAGAGAGATAGAATGGGAAATTGAGAGAAGGAGAGATACAGAGAGCAAGAGAGAGAGATAGAATGGGAAAATTGAGAGGAAGAGAGATACAGAGAGCAAGCGAGAGATAGAATGGGAAATTGAGAGGAGGAGAGATACAGAGAGCAAGAGAGAGAGATAGAATGTAAAATTGAGAGGAGGAGAGATACAGAGAGCAAGAGAGAGAGAGATAGAATCAGAAACTGATAGGTACAGGGGGCCAGGAGAGCGGGAATCAGGGGCAGAGCAAACCCAGAGAGGAAGAGAGAGGGAAGGAGAGCTGGGAGGGTGAGAATGAGGGAGAGACAGAGTGGAAGGTGGAACAGAGAAGGAGAGGGAGAGAGACGGGATGGAAGCAGAGCCGATACCAGGCTCTCTGGGTGAGTTCGCTGTGAAACAGTCTCCGGCAGCACGCCGTCAGAAAATATATGTACACACACACACTGCCCGCGATCGATTCGATATAATTCTCTTCAAACTCGGAAAATAAAGTTCATAGTGGATCAAATTTGAAAACAGATGTCGAAACGCGACTCTAAATAAGATTCGATCCCTCGGAATAGAGTGTAGATAATATTTTGCTGGCCGCTTGATGAAAATGACTGAATTCATTTAAGGAACTGTTACGGACTTGCCAGTTTAAAAGTTGCTTCACGAAAACGCTTTGCTCTCGCCAAAGTGTGATAGATGGGACGACCCCAACGCGACTGCGCGCTGCCCGCGCTCTGCTGGCCAAATCTAAAATAAATTAGAAATTTTTTTTTCCAAAGAGGAATCGTTTGTTGCATTCGCGGCTGAAATAACAATTAAATATCGACCCGGTGCGGCTCCGGAGGGGGGGGAAACCAGAAGCATGTTTTTATCTCTATCTCTCTCTTATATATATATAGAATTCATATTTACTGCACCCAGGGTATCGGCCCTGCTCGGGCATCAAGCGAGGGGGCTTGCAAACAATATAAATTCATGTATTTCTTCCCTCATTTACACACAAGGAAATGAGAGATGTGTTAATTCAGGGGGGTTTCAACAGGGGAAAGAGCGATGGCCACCCCTGCACTTTGCATGTGTGTCTCTCTCTCTATTTCCCCTTCCCTCTCTCTATCTCTCTCTCTTTATTTCCCTTCTCCCTCTCTCTATCTCTCTCTATCTCTATCTCTTTCCCTCTCTCTATTTCTCTTTCCCTCTCTTTATCCCTCTCTATCTCTCTTTCCCTCTCTTCCCCTCTCTCTCTCTCTCTCTATTCCCCTTCCCTCTCTTTATCTCTCTTCCACTCTCTCTATTTCCCTCTATCTCTCTCTCTATTCCCCTTCCCTCTCTTTATCTCTCTTCCCCTCTCTCTATTTCCCTCTATCTCTCTTTCTATTCCCCTTCCCTCTCTTTATCTCTCTTCCCCTCTCTCTATTTCATTCTATCTCTCTATTTCATTCTATCTCTCTTTCTATTCCCCTTCCCTCTCTTTATCTCTCTCCCCCTCTCTCTATTTCCCTCTATCTCTCTCTCTCTATTCCCCTTCCCTCTCTTTATCTCTCTTCCCCTCTCTCTTCTTCCCTCCCATCTCTCTCTCTCTATTCCCCTTCCCTCTATCTATCTCTCTTCCCCTCTCTCTATTTCCCTCTATCTCTCTCTCTCTATTCCCCTTCCCTCTATCTATCTCTCTTCCCCTCTCTCTATTTCCCTCTATCTCTCTCTCTATTCCCCTTCCCTCTCTCTATCTCTCTTCCCCTGTCTCTATCTGTTCTCCTCTCTCTATTCCCTCTCTCTCTCTCCCCCCCACCTCTCTCTCTCCCTCTCTCTCTCTCTCCCCCTCTTCCCCCTCCCCTCTCTCTCTCTCCCCCTCTCTCTCCCCCCTCCCCTCTCTCTCCCCCCTCTCTCCCCCCTCCCCCTCTCTCTCCCCCCTCTCCCCCCTCTCCCCCCTCCCCTCTCTCCCTCTCTCTCCCCCTCCCCTCTCTCTCTCCCCTCCTCTCTCTCTCCACCCCTCCCTCTCTCTCTCCCCCTCCCTCTCTCACCCTCCTCTCTCTCTCCCCCTCTCTCCCCTCACTCTCTCGCCCCCCTCCCCTCTCTCTCCCCCTCCCCTCTCTCTCTCTCCCCCTCTCTCTCCCCCCTCCCCTCTCTCTCTCCCCCCCCACACCTCTCGCCCCGCTCCCCTCTCTCTCTCCCCCCTCTCCCCCTCTCTCTCTCTCCCCCCCACCTCTCTCTCGCCCCCCTCCCCTCTCTCTCCCCCTCCCTCTCTCTCTCTCTCTGTCGTTCTGCTCGCTGTCTGTGGCAGTCAACCGCCTTAGAATTATGAAAAATACCCCAATCGACAGCGACTTCAACTTCGATTAACTGTGATGGGATGTGACAGACCTCGATCAATAACCATATCGCCCTATAAAGTGTCAAGTAATGAATCAATTTCGACTAAATTTTCCATTTTTCAGAAGCTGTTCTCCTAGAAGAATATCCCTCTTTCTAAAGATATTATTATCGATTTCGGCGGCAATTTGACATCAGGA
>NW_027253764.1:0-12479 GCF_044704955.1 Pristiophorus japonicus
AATGTGTACAATTTAGGTCAGTTTATACATGAGTTACACTGATAGTTGAATAAATGGCACCAGGAACGAGCGCAGCTCCGTTACATTTTGTGGTGTGGGTGCATTCTTGATGGCCTCTGTCTTCGACTCCGTGGGTCTGATGCTGTCTGCTGCAATCTTCCTCCCCAGGAATTCTACCTCTGGCACCAGGAAGACACACTTGGATCATTTCTTCCAGAGTCCAACTCTGTTTAGTCGACTTAAAACTTCTTCCAGGTTGTGCAGGTGTTCGGAGGTGTCGCGACCAGTGATGAGGATGTCGTCCTGAAATACGACGGTGCGTGGAACCGATTTCAACAGGCTCTCCATGTTTCTTTGGAATATGGCTGCAGATGAGCGAATCCCAAATGGGCACCTGTGGTACACGAACAGTCCTTTGTGTGTGTTAATGCATGTTAATTTTTTTGATGACTCAACCAGCTCCTGGGTCATGTAAGCAGAGGTTAAATCCAGCTTGGTCAATGTCTTTCCCCCTGCTAATGTCGTGAAAAGGGCATCGACTTTGGGTAGTGGGTACTGGTCCTGTAACGAGATTCGGTTGATCGTTACTTTGTAGTCGCCACAGATTCTGACCGTACCATCGCTCTTTAGTACCAGAACAATTGGGCTGGCCCACTCGTTGAACTCGACTGGTGATATGATTCCCTCGCGTTGAAGTCTGTCCAATTTGATCTCCACTTTCTCCCTCCTCATGTAGGGGACCGCTCAAGCCTTGTGATGAACAGGCCGTGCCTCGGGGACCGAGTGGATCTGTACTTTGGCGTCTGTGAAGTTGCCGATGCCTGGTTCAAATAAAGATGGGAACTTGCTCAGCACTTGAGCACAGGAAGCATCGTCCACTGATGATAATACTTTGACATCTTCCCAGTTCCACCGAATCTTCCCCATCCAACTTCTGCCAAGCAACGTTGGCCCATCGCCTGGTACAACCCACAGTGGCAGCTCGCGTGCCTCTCTATCATAGGATACTTTTACGTTCGCACTGTCAATAACTGGTATCAGTTCCTTGGTGTAAGTGCACAGCTTTATCTGAATCAATCTCAGCTTGGGTCTTTGTGCTTTGTTGTTGCCCCACAGCCTTTCAAATTCCTTCTGGCTCATAATTGACTGACTCGCCCCCGCGTCCTGCTCCATGGATACAGGAACGCCATTTAATTTGACTTTTATCGTCATGGGAGGACTTTTTGTGGAGAAGGTGTGCACCCCGCACACTGCTCCCTCAGGCTGAGTTGCATCTCTAGCTTGTCCTTTGTGATCCACGCTGGATCGGGACTCTTCTGCTGATTCCACTGCCACGTGGTGGGTTGCAGTACTTTTGCACACTCGCTGGAGGTGGCCCCTTGTTCTGCAGCTTTTGCAGCATAGTCTTTAAATCAACATTGATGGGCCCCACGATTACCCCCACAACACCAGCATTGTTAATGATTTTGCATTTCCACCTCTTGGTGACCTGGCAGCAGCAGGCATGTAGGCTCTGCTCTGTACAGTTCTTATTAGTTCAACAGTTCTGCCTGCACTTGCCGTTATTTTGTGTACAGTACTTGTCAGTGAGCTGTGATTCTGGTATGAAGTCATTTGTATGGTATCGTGACTCGAGGACATAAACGCCTGGCTTCAGGTCAAAGGTTTCGGCAGCCAGTATCTTGCGAAGGATATCCTCGTGGCCTATGCCCATCACAAAAGTGTCTCGCAACGCATCTTTCAAAAATCCCACGAATTCACACGGTCCCATGAACCGTCTTAAGTCGGCGACATACTTCGCCACTTCCTGGACTTCCGGGCGGTAGTGTGTGTAGAAGCGATACCTGGCCATTAAGATGCTCTCCGTTGGTTTGAGGTGTTCCCGAATCAGCGTGTGCAGCTCTGTGTATGACTTCTCCATTGGTTTCACTGGTGCAAGCAGATCCCTGATGAGACCGTAGACCGTGGACCCACAGCTGATCAAAAGAATCGCCCTGCGTTTTCCTTCCAGTGCCTCGCCATCCAGGTCGTTGGCCCCCGAAGGGCTGGTCAAGCCACTCGATAAAGGCTTCCCAATCTTCACCCTCTGCAAACTTTTCTAAAACACCAACGGCAACCATGACTGCGTAAAAGTTCATGATCTGAAACTTGTCGCCAGTTGTTATGTCTGCAATTGCCATCGAATAACTCCACGAGGCCTTGTACTGTGAGTAAGAGCTGTGTGACTTCAGTCCATTTAATACGACTGTAAAGTGAGGAGCAGCATGGCTGACCGCCTTTTATATGCCCCTGCACACCTGGGCAGGTAACCCCTGGGACCTCGAACAGCGGCGTCCTCAGGTGGTACATCATAAATAGTTACATCGTGAATACATGACAGGGTAAAAGAGTAAGATCAGCGCCTCCCGCTACATTGGGCGGGGCTTTTGTGGCAGCGCTAATGGGTAGCGATCCACTCAGCTGCTCCTGGCGAATATGACCTCATCGCCGTGCTCTGCGCCCCATTACCGTTCCGGTCCCACCCTCTGTCTTTCCACCCAGCACTGACCACAGCTTCAGCTCTCGAGTTTCAGGCGGGAATCAGCTGGAGGAGTGCTATTTAAAGGCACCAACTTCGGGAAAAAATGTTGTTGGCCATTATTGTTTGCAGCTTACTATCACAGGCAGACTGCTGAAGGAGGGTTCTGCCTGGTAAACATTACTGTCTTTCAACATTTATATCATTTCCTGGGGCGCTGTGTTGGCACTCGACTTCCTGCTCTGACATCACCATCGGAGGCAACGTAGGCAGAGAGAGGCAGGGAGAGAGGGAGGGAGAAAGGGAGGGAGAGAAGGAGGGAGAGAGGTAGGGAGAGAGGGAGGGAGAAAACAGGGAACGAGGTATGGAGAGAGGCGGGGAGAGAGGCAGTGAGAGAGGGAGGGAGAGAGGTAGGGAGAGAGGGAGGGAGAGAGGGAGGGAGAGAGGGAGGGAGAAAACAGGGAGGGAGGGAGGGAGAGAAGGAGGGAGAGAGGGAGGGAGAAAACAGGGAGAGAGGTAGGGAGAGAGGGAGGGAGAGAGGGAGGGAGAAAACAGGGAGAGAGGGAGGGAGAGAGGCAGGGAGAGAGGGAGGGAGAGAGGGAGGGAGAAAACAGGGAGGGAGGGAGGGAGAGAAGGAGGGAGAGAGGGAGGGAGAAAACAGGGAGAGAGGTAGGGAGAGAGGGAGGGAGAGAGGTAGGGAGAGAGGGAGGGAGAGAGGTAGGGAGAGAGGGAGGGAGAGAGGTAGGGAGAGAGGGAGGGAGAGAGGCAGGGAGAGAGGGAGGGAGAGAGGTAGGGAGAGAGGGAGGGAGAGAGGTAGGGAGAGAGGGAGAGATGGAGGGAGAGAGGGAGGGAGAGAGGGAGGAAGAGAGGGAGGGAGAGAGGGAGGGAGAGAGGGAGGGAGAGAGGTAGGAAGAGAGGGAGGGAGCGAGGTAGGGAGAGAGGGAGGGAGAGGGGTAGGGAGAGAGGGAGGGAGAGAGGTAGGGAGAGAGGGAGGGAGAGGGGTAGGGAGAGAGGGAGGGAGAGAGGTAGGAAGAGAGGGAGGGAGAGAGGGCGGGAGAGAGGGAGGGAGAGAGGTAGGGAGAGAGGGAGGGAGAGGGGTAGGGAGAGAGGGAGGGAGAGAGGTAGGAAGAGAGGGAGGGAGCGAGGTAGGGAGAGAGGGAGGGAGAGAGGTAGGGAGAGAGGAGGGAGAGAGGCAGGGAGCGAGGTAGGGAGAGAGGGAGGGAGAAAGTGTTATATATGCAATAACTGTTAGACTGAATGCTGTTTAACTCCAAGAGGTATGACCTTGGCTCTGCTTTATTAAGGCCCAAAGTGACTAATCACAAAATGGCTGGCCTTTTATACTTGGGCTGCACACACGTGCGTGCAGCCCAATGGCCTCCAACAGTGACGCCATCTAGTGGCTAGTGATCCCAAAAGTACATACATGACAATACCCCGCTCTGAGATATTAACACAGTCTTTTACAAATTGAGACGGTCCGGTGTTTTATGCTCCCGGGCTGACCGTCTCAGTTCAACTCCAGCCTTGGGTGAGTGTTCAGAATCTGTTGTGACTGGTGACTGGGTGGCTGACCTGGTGGGAGTGGCAATGGCCATGTCAGTGATTGAAAGTCCATTTTCATTAAACATGTCAGGGATTGAAAGTCCTGATTCTCTGATGACTGAGGGTAAGTTGGTTGGTCGTCGATTATCTCTTCCTCCGACTGTTCCAGTTCGTCTGTGTGCCGCAGCTGTTATGTATGTAACTATGTAATACTTGCCACCAGAGGGCGCGACTGTTGGAGTCCTAATGGTCACCTGCACACACGTGCAGGGCTAGTATAAAAGGTTGGCTGCCATGTTGTTTAGGCACTCTGGAGTTGTAATAAAGATGACTAAGGTCACACTAAGTTTAGCTCACAGTACTCAGCCTCATGGACTTCTTCTATACATAAAAATTGGCGACGAGTAACAGAATACGAACCTTCACGCAACCATGGCTGCTGTTGGAATAGTAGAGAGATTCATAGAGGGTGATGATTGGGAAGCCTTCATCGAGCATCTCGACCAGTACTTCGTGGCCAACGAGTTGGAAGGAGACACTAACGTGGCCAAGCGCAGGGCGGTTCTCCTCACCGTCTGTGGGCCTAAAATATACGGCCTCATCAAGAATCTGCTCACACCGACAAAACCAACGGAGAAGGAATATACAGAGTTGTGCACACTGGTTCTGGACCACCTCAAGCCGAAGGAGAGTATCCTCATGGCCAGGTATTGTTTTTACACGCACCATCGCTCCAGGGACCAGGACGTGGCGGATTATGTCACCGACCTGAGACACCTTGCGGGACCTTGCGATTTTGGAGCTGCGTTGGGGCAAATGCTGCGGGACTTTTTCGTGCTGCGCATCAGTCACGAGGTCATTCTTCGAAAGCTGCTGACTGCCGAAACCCTAGACCTGAGCAGGGCCATCGTGATCGCCCAGGCATGCATGACCACGGATGATAACACCAAACAGATATCTTCTCAACATCAAAGCTCACCGGAAAGTACTGTGCATAAAATGACGTTGCTAGCAGGCCGAACTGCATATGGCAGGGCCTATACGTCTGCGGCTGCAAGACCTGTGATGACTCAGAGTCCGCCATCGGGGGTGAATGTGGATCCATTAGCACCGTATTGGCGCTGCGGGGTTAATCATCGGGCCCATCAATGTCGATTCAAGCACTGCGTGTGTAAAGGCTGTGCAACAATGGGGCACCTCCAGCGAATGTACAAACGTGGTACGACATACCATGTGGCAGAGGATGATCGATCCGGCGCGGATCACACAGCACAGGCAACTCAACCCGAGGAAGCAGTGTATGGGGTACACACCTTCACCACCAAGAGCCCTCCTATAATGCTTAAAGTCAAATTAAATGAAGTTCCAGTATCCATGGAGTTGGACACGGGTGTGAGTCAGTCAATAATGAGCCAGAAGGCTTTCGAGAAACTGTGGGGCAATAAGGCACAAAGGCCCAAACTGAGCACGATTAATGCAAAGCTGCACCAAAGAGCTCATACCAGTCATTGGAAGTGCGGCAGTGAAGGTATCGTATGATGGAGCTGTGCATGACCTATCATTGTGGATTGTTCCAGGCAATGGCCCAACGCTGTTCGGTAGAAGCTGGCTAGAAAAGATTAGATGGAATTGGAACGACATCAAAGCACTATCTTCAGTGGATGATGCCTCGTGCGCTCAAGTGCTGAGCAAGTTTCCCTCACTATTTGAACCAGGCATCGGCAACTTCACAGGCGCCAAGGTACAGATCCATCCAGGTCCCGATGCACGGCCCGTCCATCACAAGGCTCAGGCGGTTCCGTACATGATGAGGGAGAAAGTCGAGATCGAATTGGACAGACTCCAACGCGAAGGAATCATATCGCCAGTCGAGTTCAACGAGCGGGTCAGAAAAGCGATGGCACGGTCAGAATCTGCGGAGACTACAAGGTAACGATCAACCGAGTCTCACTACAGGACCAGTACCCGCTACCCAAGGCGGATGACCTGTTTGCAACATTAGCGGGGACGGGGGGGGAAGTCGCTCACCAAGTTGGACCTAACCTCCACCTACATGACACAGGAGCTGGCTGAATCTTCGAAAAGACTGACGTGCATCAACACACACAAAGGACTGTTTATATACCACAGGTGCCCTTTCGGGATTCGCTCGGCTGCAGCCATTTTCCAGAGAAACATGGAGAGTTTGCTGAAATCTGTTCCGCGCACCGCTGTGTTTCAAGATGACATCCTGATCATCGGTCGTGACACCATCGAACACCTACACAACCTGGAAGAGGTTCTAAGTCGCCTAGACAGAGTGGGACTCAGACTGAATCGCTCCAAGTGTGTTTTCCTGGCACCAGAAGTCGAATTTTTGGGGAGAAAGATAGCAGCAGACGGCATCAGGCCCACGGACCCAAAGTCAGAGGCCATCAAGAATGCACCCAGACCACAGAATGTGGTGGAGCTGCGTTCGTTCCTGGGACTCCTCAACTATTTCGGTAACTGTCTACCCGGGTTGAGCACGTTGTTGAAGTGTTTGCACATGTTGCTATGTAAGTCTTTGAGAAGGCCAGGACCCTGCTATGTTCAAATAAGTTACTTGTACACTATGACCCATGTAAACATTTACTGCTAGCTTGTGACGCCTCATCGTATGGGTTCGGCTGTGTGTTACAGCAAGCTAATGTATTGGGCAACCTCCAACTAGTTGCATACGCGTCTAGAAGTCTGTCTAAGGCAGAGAGAGCCTATAGTATGGTTGAGAAAGAGGAATTAGCATGTGTATATGGGGTTAAGAAAATGCACCAATACCTATTTGGACTTCGGTTTGAGCTTGAAAATGACCACAAGCCGCTCATTTCGCTGTTTTCAGAGACCAAAGCTATAAATACCAATACTTCGTCCCGCATCCAAACATGGGCACTAACATTATCCGCTTCTGACTATGTTATCTGCCACAGACCAGGCACTGAAAACTGTGCCGATGCTCTCAGTCGGCTACCATTACCCACCACCGGGGTTGAAATGGCCTTTTGGATGTTTTTGAGAGCGAAGGGTCACCCGTCACGGCTCGCCAGATCAGGACCTGGACCAGCCAGGATCCTGTGCTATCATTAGTAAAGAGTTGCGTCCTAAATGGGAATTGGTCGGCCGTTCCTGGGGAAATGCAAGATGAAATTAAGCCGTTTCACCGATGCAAAGATGAAATCTCCATCCAGTTGGATTGTCTCTTAAAATTGCGTGGTTTTGCCCAAAAAAGGCAGGGAAATGTTTATTCATGACCTACACAATACCCACCCAGGCATTGTCATGATGAAGGCAATTGCCAGGTCGCATGTTTGGTAGCCCGGCATTGACTCGGACTGGGAGTCATGCTTGCAACAGTACAACAGTTGGTCGCAACTGAGCAATGCACCAAGGGAGGCTCCACTGAGTCTGTGGTCATGACCCTCCAAACCGTAGTCCAGGATCCACGTAGATTTTGCCGACCTCTTTCTAGGAAAGATGTTTTTAGTAGTAGTGGATGCTTACTCCAAATGGATTGAATGCGTAATCATGTCATCCTGCACGTCCACAGCCACCATTGAAAGTCTCCGGGCCATGTTTGTCACCCATGGCTTGCCCGATGTACTTGTCAGCGACAATGGACCGTGTTTCACCAGCTCAGAATTCAATGAGTTTATGACCCGCAATGGAATCAAGCATGTCAGGTCTGCTCCATTTAAGCCCGCATCTAACGGTCAAGTGGAGCGGGCAGTCCAAAGCAAAGCATGAAATGCGTGACGGACGGCTCCCTGCAGACTCGCTTGTCTCACATTCTGCTCAGTTACCGGACGCGACCCCACTCGCTCACCGGGGTTCCCCCGGCAGAATTGGTAATGAAGAGAGCCCTCAAAACCAGGCTCTCCCTAGTCCACCCGGATCTTAATGATCACGTGGAAACCCGGCGACACCATCAGAACATGTACCACGATCGTGCAGCTGTATCGCGTGACATTGATGTTAACGACCCTGTGTTTGTTCTGAATTACGGTCATGGTCCCAAGTGGGTTGCTGGCACTGTTTTGGCCAAGGAAGGGAATAGGGTGTTTATAATCAAACTGATAAATGGCCAAACGTGCAGAAAGCATTTAGATCAGACCAAATTGCGATTTACTGACAACCAGGAACGACTTGAAGAGAACATCACCATCGACGATCCACCAACACACTCCCAACCAGCAATCGACCTCGCTGTCAATCACGAGGATGAACCCACCGTTCCTGACAGTCCGGTCAGACCAGCCGCGGTGCAGTGCAGCAATAGTCCGACCAACTCACACATGCCAGGGTTTGAACTTAGACAATCAACCAGGGAGCGAAGGGCTCCGGATCGCCTCAACTTGTAAATAACTTGTACCAAAGACTTTGGAGGGGAGTGATGTTATGTATGCAACTATGTAATACTTGCCACCAGAGGGCGTGACTGTTGGATCCTAATAGTCACCTGCACACACGTGCAGGGCCAGTATAAAAGGTTTGCTGTCATGTTGTTTAGGCACTCTGGAGTTATAATAAAGAAAACTAAGGTCACACTAAGTTTAGCTCACAGTACTCAGTCTGCATAACAGTAGCTTTGTCTGATCCATATGTTTCCTGCATGTTTGCCCATTTTTGAGCTTGACAATAAATACTCTGTTGCCCTCCTTGGCCATGACAGTACCAGCGATCCACTTGGGACCCTGACCATAATTCAGAGCATATACAGGATCATTTACAGAAATATCGCGTGACACAGCTGCGCGATCGTGATACCCTTGTTGACTTTGCCTTCCATATACAACATGATTATTCAAGTCAGGGTGTACAAGATAGCTTGGTCTTAAGACCTCACTTCATCATTAGTTCAGCAGGCGAGTCCTCGGTAAGCATATGTGGTCTTGTCCTGTGTGGGCAATGGCAGACATTTAGAGACCGCATGGATGAACTACAACAATTGTACATTCCTGTCTGGCGTAAAAATAAAAAAGGGAAGATGGCTCAACCGTGGCTATCAAGGGAAATCAGGGATAGTATTAAAGCCAAGGAAGTGGCATACAAATTGGCCAGAAATAGCAGCGAACCCGGGGACTGGGAGAAATTTAGAACTCAGCAGAGGAGGACAAAGGGTTTGATTAGGGCAGGGAAAATGGAGTACGAGAAGAAGCTTGCAGGGAACATTAAGGCGGATTGCAAAAGTTTCTATAGATATGTAAAGAGAAAAAGGTTAATAAAGACAAATGTAGGTCCCCTGCAGTCAGAATCAGGGGAAGTCATAACGGGGAACAAAGAAATGGCAGACTAATTGAACAAGTACTTTGGTTCGGTATTCACAAAGGAGGACACAAACAACCTTCCGGATATAAAAGGGGTCAGAGGGTCTAGTAAGGAGGAGGAACTGAGGGAAATCCTTATTAGTCGGGAAATTGTGTTGGGGAAATTGATGGGATTGAAGGCCGATAAATCCCCAGGGCCTGATGGACTGCATCCCAGAGTACTTAAGGAGGTGGCCTTGGAAATAGCGGATGCATTGACAGTCATTTTCCAACATTCCATTGACTCTGGATCAGTTCCTATTGAGTGGAGGGTAGCCAATGTAACCCCACTTTTTAAAAAAGGAGGGAGAGAGAAAACAGGGAATTATAGACCGGTCAGCCTGACCTCAGTAGTGGGTAAAATGATGGAATCAATTATTAAGGATGTCATAGCAGCGCATTTAGAAAAAGGTGACATGATAGGTCCAAGTCAGCATGGATTTGTGAAAGGGAAATCATGCTTGACAAATCTTCTGGAATTTTTTGAGGATGTTTCCAGTAGAGTGGACAAGGGAGAACCAGTTGATGTGGTATATTTGGACTTTCAGAAGGCTTTCGACAAGGTCCCACACAAGAGATTAATGTGCAAAGTTAAAGCACATGGGATTGAGGGTAGTGTGCTGACATGGATTGAGAACTGGTTGTCAGACAGGAAGCAAAGAGTAGGAGTAAATGGTACTTTTCAGAATGGCAGGCAGTGACTAGTGGGGTACCGCAAGGTTCTGTGCTGGGGCCCCAGCTGTTTACACTGTACATTAATGATTTAGATGAGGGGATTAAATGTAGTATCTCCAAATTTGCGGATGACACTAAGTTGGGTGGCAGTGTGAGCTGCGAGGAGGATGCTATGAGGCTGCAGAGTGACTTGGATAGGTTAGGTGAGTGGGCAAATGCATGGCAGATAAGGTATAATGTGGATAAATGTGAGGTTATCCACTTTGGTGGTAAAACAGAGAGACAGACTATTATCTGAATGGTGACAGATTAGGAAAAGGGGAGGTGCAACGAGACCTGGGTGTCATGGTACATCAGTCATTGAAGGTTGGCATGCAGGTACAGCAGGCGGTTAAGAAAGCAAATGGCATGTTGGCCTTCATAGCGAGGGGATTTGAGTACAGGGGCAGAGAGGTGTTGCTACAGTTGTACAGGGCCTTGGTGAGGCCACACCTGGAGTATTGTGTACAGTTTTGGTCTCCTAACTTGAGGAAGGACATTCTTGCTATTGAGGGAGTGCAGCGAAGATTCACCAGACTGATTCCCGGGATGGTGGGACGGACCTATCAAGAAAGACTGGATCAACTGGGCTTGTATTCACTGGAGTTCAGAAGAATGAGAGGGGACCTCATCGAAACGTTTAAAATTCTGACGGGTTTAGACAGGTTAGATGCAGGAAGAATGTTCCCAACGTTGGGGAAGTCCAGAACCAGGGGTCACAGTCTAAGGATAAGGGGTAAGCCATTTAGGACCGAGATGAGGAGAAAATTCTTCACCCAGAGAGTGGTGAACCTGTGGAATTCTCTACCACAGAAAGTAGTTGAGGCCAATTCACTAAATATATTCAAAAGGGAGTTAGATGAAGTCCTTACTACTAGGGGGATCAAGGGGTGTGGCAAGAAAGCAGGAAGGGGGTACTGAAGTTGCATGTTCAGCCATGAACTCATTGAATGGCGGTGCAGGCTAGAAGGGCTGAATGGCCTACTCTTGTTTTCTATGTTTCTATGTAAGTAAGCAGTATGCATGACAGGCGGGTCTGCAGTGACCCTTGGGTTACTCGCTTCATACTCTGCTTTATGATTTGCCCATTGGATGCAGGTTTGAATGGTGCTGACCTTACATTTTTGATACCATTGAGTTTCATGAACTCTTGAAGCTCCTGACTGGTGAAGCACGATCTGTTGTCGCTAACAACGATGTCAGGCAGACCATGTGTCGCGAACATGATACTGAGATTCTCAATGGTAGCTGTGGATGTGCTGGATAACATGATTATACTCTACCCACTTCGAATATGCATCCACCACAACTAAAAACATCTTCCCCAGGAAGGGACGTGCAAAGTCTATGTGGATCCTGGACCATGGTTTGGACGGCCACAACCACAGACTCAGCGGCGATTCCGCTGGTGCTTTGCTGAGCTGCATGCAAGTGTTGCACTGATGCACACGGGATTCCAGCTCAGAGTCAATTCCGGCCACCATACATGAGACCTGGCGATGGCTTTCATCATTACAATGCCGGGGTGTGTGCTATGTAGCTCATGTACAAATTTCTCTCTCCCTTTCTTGGGCATAACAACACGATTGCCCCACAGTATACACTCCGACTGAATAGACAGTTAGTCTTTGCGACAAATGTAAGGTTTGGTCTCCTCGCAAATTTGCTTGAGTATGGCAGACCAATCAGCTTTGAGGATGCAACTCTTCACCACCGATAAAATCGGGTCCTTGTTGAGCCGTGACAGGGGTTCCTTCACTCTCAAAAACATCCATAACTAGCAATAGGTCCGCTGGTTGGGGCATTCCCACCTCCGGCAGACGGCTCAAAGTATCAGCACAATTCTCGGTGCCAGGTCTATGGCAAATGACATAATCTTAAGCGGATAATGTCAGCGCCCACCTCTGGATGCAGGATGAAGCAATGGTATTGATACCTTTGTTTTCAGAGAACAATGAAATGAGTGGCTTGTGATCTGTCTCCAGTTCAAACTGAAGACCAAACAGGTACTGATGCATCTTTTTAACCCCATACACACAGGCTAGTGCTTCTTTCTCTATCATGCTGTAGGCTCGTTCCACTTTAGACAAACCTTTTGAAGCATACGCGACTGGTTAAAGTTTACACGACTCATTAGCTTGTTGGAGTACGCAACCAATTCCATATGACGAATCATCACAGGCCAATACTAAACATTTACATGGGTCATAATGTACCAGCAGCTTGTTAGAGCAAAGCAGATTAGTGGCTTTCTCAATAGCTCTGTCTTGAGACACACCCCACACCCAGTTGTCGCCTTTTCTTAGCAGCATGTGCAGTGGTTCCAATAAGGTGCTCAATTTAGGTAGGAAGTTACCGAAGTAGTTGAGTAGACCCAGGAACGA
>NW_027253765.1:0-12469 GCF_044704955.1 Pristiophorus japonicus
GGAGGGGGCACTCTGGGAGGAGGAGGAGGAGGATGGGCGCTCCGGGAGGAGGAGGAGGAGGAGGGGCGCTCCGGGAGGAGAAGGAGGAGGAGGAGGGGTGCTCCGGGAGGAGGTGGAGGTGGAGGGGTGCAGCGGGAGGAGGAAGAGGAGGAGGTGGTGGAGGGGCGCTCTGGGAGGAGGATGAGGAGGAGGAGGACGAGGGGCGCTCCGGGAGGAGGAGGCGGAGGAGGGGCGCTACGGGAGGAGGAGGAGGAGGAGGAGGAGGAGGAGGAGGAGGAGGAGGAGGTGGGGTGTTGCGGGAGGAGGAGGAGGAGGAGGAGGGGCGTCCGGGAGGAGGAGGAGGAGGAGGGGCACTCTGGGAGGAGCAGGATGAGGATGGGCGCTCCGGGAGGAGGAGGAGGAGCAGCGGCGCTCCGGGAGGAGAAGGAGGAGGAGGAGGGGTGCTCCGGGAGGAGGTGGAGGAGGAGGGGTGCTCCAGTAGGAGGAGGAGGAGGAGGGGCGCTCCGGGAGGAGGATGAGGAGGAGGAGGAGGAGGGACGCTCTGGGAGGAGGAGGAGGAGGATGAGGAGGGGAGCTCCGGGAGGAGGAGGAGGAGGAGGAGGAGGAGGAGGAGGAGGAGGAGGGCGCTCTGGGAGAAGGAGGAGGAGAAGGGGCGCTCTGAAGGAAAGAGGAGGAGGAGGAGGGGTGCTCTGGGAAGAGGAGGAAGGGTGCTCCGGGAGGAGGATGGGTGCTCCAAGAGGAGGAGGAGGAGGAGGAGGAGGAGGAGGGACGCTCCAGGAGGAGGAGGAGGAGGGGGAGGGGCTCTCCAGGAGGAGGAGGAGGGCGAGGTGGTGCGCTCCGGGAAGAGGAGGAGGAGGGGCGCTCCGGGAGGAGGATGGGCTTTCCAGGAGGAGGAGGAGGGGCGTTCCGGGAGGAGGACGAGGAGGAGGAGGAGGGGCGCTCAGGGAGGAGGAGGAGGAGGGGCGCTCCGGGTGTAGGAGGAGGAAGGGCGCTCCAGGAGGAGGAGGAGGAGAAGCGGCACTCCGGGAGAAGGAGGAGGAGTGGCGCTCCGGGAGGAGGATGAGGAGGAGGGGCGCTCCAGTAGGAGGAGGAGGAGTAGGGGCGCTCCGGGAGGAGGATGAGGAGGAGGAGGGGCGCTCTGGGAGGAGGAGGCGGAGGAGGAGGTGGAGGAGGGGAGCTCTGGGAGGAGAAGGAGGAGGAGGAGGAGGAGGGGCGCTCTGGGAGGAGGAGGAGGAGGGGCGCTCCGGGAGTAGGAGGAGGAGGGGTGCTCCAGGACGAGGAGGAGGACGAGCGGCACTCCGGGACGAGGAGGAGGAGGAGGGGCGCTCTGGGAGGAGGAGGAGGAGGAGGGGCGCTCCGGGAGGAGGAGGAGGAGGAGGAGGAGGAGGGGCGCACCAGGAGGAGGAGGAGGAGGAGGAGGAGGCGGAGTGGCGCTCCGGGAGGAGGAGGAGGAGAACGAGGAGGAGGAGGAGGAGGGGCGCACCGGGAGGTGGAGGAGAAGGATGAGGAGGAGGGGCACTCCGGGAGGAGGAGGAGGAGGAGGAGGGGGGCGTTCTGGGAGGAGGAGGAGGAGGAGGAGGATAAGGAGCGCTCCGGTAGGAGGAGGAGGAGGATGGGCGCTCCGGGAGGAGGAGGAGGAGGAGGGGCGGTCCGGGAAGGAGGAGGAGGAGGATGGGCGCTCCGGGAGGAGGAGGAGGAGGAGGGGCGCGCCAGGACGAGGACGAGGAGGAGGAGGGGTGCTGCGGGAGGAGGAGGAGGAGGTGGGGCACTCTGGGAGGTGGAGGAGGAGGAGGGGCGGGCCGGGAGGAGGAGGAGGAGGAGGAGGAGGAGCGCTCCGGGAGGAGGAGGAGGTGGAGGAAGGGAAGGAGGAGGGGCGCTCCGGGAGTAAGAGGAGGAGGAGGAAGAGGAGGAGTAGGATGAGTAGGGGCGCTCTGGGAGAAGGAGGACGAGGAGGAGGATGAGGGGCGCTCCGGGAGGAGGAGGAGGAGGAGGAGGAGGAAGGGCGCTCCGCGAGGAGCAGGAGGTGGAGGAGGAGGAGGAGGGGCGCTCCGGGACGAGGAGGAGGATGAGGGGCGCTCCGGGAGGAGGAGGAGGAGGAGGAGGAGGAGGGGTGCTCCAGGAGGAGGAGGAGGAGGAGGAGGAGGGGCGCTCCAGGAGGAGGAGGAGGAGGAGGAGGGGCGCTCCGGGAGGAGGAGGAGGAAGTGCGCTCTGGGAGGAGGAGGAGGAGGAGGAGCGGCGCTCCGGGAGGAGGTGGAGGAGGAGGAGGAGGAGGGGCGCTCCAGGAGGAGGAGGAGGACGAGGAGGAGGGGCGTTCCAGGAGGAGGAGGAGGACGAGGAGGTGCGCTCCGGGAGGAGGAGGAGGAGGGGCGCTTCGGGAGGAGGATGGGCGCTCCAGGAGGAGGAGGAGGAGGAGGAGGGGCGCTCCGGGAGGAGGAGGAGGAGGAGGTGGAGGGGCGCCCTGGGAGGAGGAGGAGGAGGGGCGCTCCGGCAGTATGAGGAGGAGAGGTGCTCCGGGATGAGGAGGAGGACGAGCAGCACTCCGGCAGGAGGAGGAGGAGGAGGGTCGCTCCGGGAGGAGGAGGAGAAGGGGCGCTCCGGTAGGAGGAGAAGGAGGAGGGGCGCTCCGGGAGGAGGATGAGGAGGAGAAGGAGGAGGGGCGCTCTGGGACGAGGAGGAGGAGGAGGAGGGGCGCTCCGGGAGGAGGAGGAGGAGGAGGATGAGGTGCGCTCTGGGAGGAGGAGCAGGAGGAGGAACGGCGCTCCGGGAGGAGGAGGAGGAGGAGGCTCACTCCGGGAGGAGGAGGACGAGGAGGAGGAGGAGATGGGGCGCTCCAGGAGGAGGAGGAGGAGGAGGAGGAGGAGGAGGAGGTGCGCTCCAGGAGCAGGAGGAGGAGGAAGAGGGGCGCTCTGGGAGGAGGAGGCGGAGGGGCGCTCGGGGAGTAGGAGGAGGAGGGGCGGTACTCCGGGAGGAGGAGGAGGAGGAGGGGCGCTCCGTGAGGAGGAGGAGGAGGAGGAGGAGGGGTGCTCCGGTAGGAGGAGGAGGAGGAGGGTCGCTCCGGGAGGAGGAGGAGGAGGAGGAGGAGGAGGGGCGCTCCGGGAGGAGGAGGAGGAGGAGGAGGAGGAGGAGGAGGGGCGCTCCGTGAGGAGGAGGAGGAGGAGGATGAGGAGGGGCGCTCTGGGAGGAAGAGGAGGAAGAGGAGGAGGAGGGGTGCTCCGGGAGGAGGAGGAGGAGGAGCAGGAGGCGGGGCGCTCCGGGAGGAGGAGGAGGAGAAGGAGGAGGAGCGGCGCTGCAGGAGGAGGATGAGCAGGATGAGGAGGAGGGGCGCTCCGGGAGGAGGAAGAGGAGGAGGAGGAGGAGGAGGAGGTGCGCTCCGGGAGGAGGAGGAGGAGGAGGGGCGCTCCGGGAGGAGGAGGAGGAGGAGCCGGAGGAGCGGCGCTCCGGGAGGAGGAGGAGGGGGAGGAGGAGGAGGGGCACTCCGGGAGGAGGAGGAGGAGGAGGAGGAGGGACGCTCCAGGAGGAGGAGGAGGAGGAGGAGGGGCTCTCCAGGAGGAGGAGGAGGGCGAGGTGGTGCGCTCCGGGAGGAGGATGGGCGTTCCGGGAGGAGGAGGAGGAGGAGGAGGGGCGTTCCGGGAGGAGGACGAGGAGGAGGAGGAGGGGCGCTCATGGAGGAGGAGGAGGAGGGGCGCTCTGGGTGTAGGAGGAGGAAGGGCGCTCCAGGAGGAGGAGGAGGAGAAGCGGCACTCCGGGAGGAGAAGGAGGAGGAGTGGCGCTCCGGGAGGAGGAGGAGGAGGAGGGGCGCTCCAGTAGGAGGAGGAGGAGTAGGGGCGCTCCGGGAGGAGGATGAGGAGGAGGAGGGGCGCTCTGGGAGGAGGAGGCGGAGGAGGAGGTGGAGGAGGGGAGCTCTGGGAGGAGGAGGAGGAGGGGCGCTCTGGGAGGAGGAGCAGGAGGGGCGCTCCGGGAGTAGGAGGAGGAGGGGTGCTCCAGGACGAGGAGGAGGACGAGCGGCACTCTGGGAGGAGGAGGAGGAGGAGGGGCACTCCGGGAGGAGAAGGAGGAGGATGAGGAGGAGCGGCGCTCTGTGAGGAGGAGGAGGAGGAGGGCTCCGAGAGGAGGATGAGGAGGAGAGCTCCGGGAGTAGGAGGAGGAAGGGCGCTCCGGGAGGAGCAGGAAGAGGAGGAGGAGGAGGGTTGCTCCAGGAGGAGGAGGAGGAGGAGCAGGAGGGGCGCACTGGGAGGAGGAGGATGAGGAGGAGGAGCAGGGGCGCTCCAGAAGGAGGAGGAGGAGGAGGAGGAGGAGGTGGGGCGCTCCGGGAGGAGGAGGAGGAGGAGGGGCGCTCAGGGAAGGAGGAGGAGGGGCACTCCGGGAGGGGGAGGAGGAGGAGGAGGAGGAGGAGGAGGGGTGCTCTGGGAGGAGGAGGAGGAGGAGGAGGAGGGCCGCTCCGGGAGGAGCAGGAGGAGGAGGAGGGATCCGAGAGGAGGACGAGGAGGAGAGCTACGGGAGTAGGAGGAGGAAGGGCGCTCCGGGAGGAGCAGGAAGACGAGGTGGAGGAGGGTTGCTCCTGGAGGAGGAGGAGGAGGAGCAGGAGGGGTGCACTGGGAGGAGGAGGATGAGGAGAATGAGCAGGGGCGCTCCAGGAGGAGGAGGAGGAGGAGGTGGAGGTAGGGCGCTCCGGGAGGAGGAGGAGGAGGAGGGGCGCTCCGAGAAGGAGGAGGAGGGGCACTCCGGGAGGAGGAGGAGCAGGAGTGGCACTCCGGGAGGAGGAGGATGAGGAGGAGGGACGCTCCATGGGGAGGAGGAGGAGGAGGAGGAGGAGGGGCTCTCCAGTAGGAGGAGGAAGAAGAGGAGGTGCGCTCCGGGAGGAGGAGGAGGAGGGACGCTCCGGGAGGAGGATGGGCATTCCGGGAGGAGGAGGAGGAGGTGGAGAGGCTCTCCGGGCGGAGGAGGAGCGTTCAGGGAGGAGGAGGATGGGCGCTCCGGGAGTAGGAGGAGGAGGGGCGCTCCGGGAGGAGGAGGAGGAGGAGGGGCGCTCCAGTAGGAGGAGGAGGAGGAGGGGCGCTCCGGGAGGAGGAGGAGGAGGAGGGGCGCTCCAGTAGGAGGAGGAGGAGGAGGGGCACTCCGGGTGGAGGAGGAGGAGGAGGAGGAGGGACGCTCCAGGAGGAGGAGGAGGAGGAGGAGGGGCTCTCCAGGAGGAGGAGGAGGGCGAGGTGGTGCGCTCCGGGAAGAGGAGGAGGAGGGGCGCTCCGGGAGGAGGATGGGCTTTCCGGGAGGAGGAGAAGGAGGAGGAGGGGCGTTCCGGGAGGAGGACGAGGAGGAGGAGGAGGGGCGCTCAGGGAGGAGGAGGAGGAGGGGCGCTCCGGGTGTAGGAGGAGGAAGGGCGCTCCAGGAGGAGGAGGAGGAGAAGCGGCACTCCGGGAGGAGGAGGAGGAGGAGGAGGGGCGCTCCGGGAGGAGGAGGAGGAAGTGCGCTCTGGGAGGAGGAGGAAGAGGAGGAGCGGCGCTCCGGGAGGAGGTGGAGGAGGAGGAGGAGGAGGGGCGCTCCAGGAGGAGGAGGAGGACCAGGAGGAGGGGCGCTCCAGGAGGAGGAGGAGGACGAGGAGGTGCGCTCCGGGAGGAGGAGGAGGAGGGGCGCTTCGGGAGGAGGATGGGCGCTCCAGGAGGGGGAGGAGGAGGAGGAGGGGCGCTCCGGGAGGAGGAGGAGGAGGAGGTGGAGGGGCGCCCTGGGAGGAGGAGGAGGAGGGGCGCTCCGGCAGTAGGAGGAGGAGAGGTGCTCCGGGATGAGGAGGAGGAAGAGCGGCACTCCGGCAGGAGGAGGAGGAGGAGGGTCGCTCCGGGAGGAGGAGGAGAAGGGGCGCTCCGGTAGGAGGAGAAGGAGGAGGGGCGCTCCGGGAGGAGGAGGAGGAGGAGGGGTGCTCCGGGAGGAGGAGGAGGAGGAGGAGGGTCGCACCGGGAGGAGGAGGAGGAGGAGGAGGAGGAGGGGCGCTCCGGGAGGAGGAGGAGGAGGAGGAGGAGGAGGAGGAGTGGCACTCCGGGAGGAGGAGGAGGAGGAGGAGGCGGGGCGCTCTGGGAGGAAGAGGAGGAAGAGGAACGGCGCTCCGGGAGGAGGAGGAGGAGGAGGCTCACTCCGGGAGGAGGAGGAGGAGGAGGAGGTGATGGGGCGCTCCAGGAGGAGGAGGAGGAGGAGGAGGAGGTGCGCTCCAGGAGCAGGAGGAGGAGGAAGAGGGGCGCTCTGGGAGGAGGAGGCGGAGGGGCGCTCGGGGAGTAGGAGGAGGAGGGGCGGTACTCCGGGAGGAGGAGGAGGAGGAGGGGCGCTCCGTGAGGAGGAGGAGGAGGAGGAGGAGGAGGGGTGCTCCGGGAGGAGGAGGAGGAGGAGGGTCGCTTCGGGAGGAGGAGGAGGAGGAGGAGGAGGAGGAGGGGCGCTCCGGGAGGAAGAGGAGGAGGAGGAGGAGATGGGGCGCTCCGTGAGGAGGAGGAGGAGGAGGAGGAGGGGCGCTCTGGGAGGAAGAGGAGGAAGAGGAGGAGGAGGGGTGCTCCGGGAGGAGGAGGAGGAGGAGCAGGAGGCGGGGCGATCCGGGAGGAGGAGGAGGAGGAGGGGCGCTCCGGGAAGAGGAGGAGGAGGGGCGCTCCGGGAGGAGGAGGAGGGGGAGGAGGAGGAGGGGCACTCCGGGAGGAGGAGGAGGAGGAGGAGGAGGGGACGCTCCAGGAGGAGGAGGAGGAGGAGGGGGAGGGGCTCTCCAGGAGGAGGAGGAGGGCGAGGTGGTGCGCTCCGGGAAGAGGAGGAGGAGGGGCGCTCCGGGAGGAGGATGGGCTTTCCGGGAGGAGGAGGAGGGGCGTTCCGGGAGGAGGACGAGGAGGAGGAGGAGGGGCGCTCAGGGAGGAGGAGGAGGAGGGGCGCTCCGGGTGTAGGAGGAGGAAGGGCGCTCCAGGAGGAGGAGGAGGAGAAGCGGCACTCCGGGAGAAGGAGGAGGAGTGGCGCTCCGGGAGGAGGATGAGGAGGAGGGGCGCTCCAGTAGGAGGAGGAGGAGTAGGGGCGCTCCGGGAGGAGGATGAGGAGGAGGAGGGGCGCTCTGGGAGGAGGAGGCGGAGGAGGAGGTGGAGGAGGGGAGCTCTGGGAGGAGAAGGAGGAGGAGGAGGAGGAGGGGCGCTCTGGGAGGAGGAGGAGGAGGGGCGCTCCGGGAGTAGGAGGAGGAGGGGTGCTCCAGGACGAGGAGGAGGACGAGCGGCACTCCGGGACGAGGAGGAGGAGGAGGGGCGCTCCGGGAGGAGGAGGAGGAGGAGGGGCGCTCCGGGAGGAGGAGGAGGAGGAGGAGGAGGAGGGGCGCACCAGGAGGAGGAGGAGGAGGAGGAGGAGGCGGAGTGGCGCTCCGGGAGGAGGAGGAGGAGAACGAGGAGGAGGAGGAGGAGGGGCGCACCGGGAGGTGGAGGAGAAGGATGAGGAGGAGGGGCACTCCGGGAGGAGGAGGAGGAGGAGGAGGGGGGCGTTCTGGGAGGAGGAGGAGGAGGAGGAGGATAAGGAGCGCTCCGGTAGGAGGAGGAGGAGGATGGGCGCTCCGGGAGGAGGAGGAGGAGGAGGGGCGGTCCGGGAAGGAGGAGGAGGAGGATGGGCGCTCCGGGAGGAGGAGGAGGAGGAGGGGCGCGCCAGGAGGAGGACGAGGAGGAGGAGGGGTGCTGCGGGAGGAGGAGGAGGAGGTGGGGCACTCTGGGAGGTGGAGGAGGAGGAGGGGCGGGCCGGGAGGAGGAGGAGGAGGAGCGCTCCGGGAGGAGGAGGAGGTGGAGGAAGGGAAGGAGGAGGGGCGCTCCGGGAGTAAGAGGAGGAGGAGGAAGAGGAGGAGTAGGATGAGTAGGGGCGCTCTGGGAGGAGGAGGATGAGGAGGAGGAGGAGGAGGGTCGCTGCGGGAGGAGGAGGAGGAGGAGGAGGAGGGGCGCTCTGGGAGAAGGAGGACGAGGAGGAGGATGAGGGGCGCTCCGGGAGGAGGAGGAGGAGGAGGAGGAGGAAGGGCGCTCCGCGAGGAGCAGGAGGTGGAGGAGGAGGAGGAGGGGCGCTCCGGGACGAGGAGGAGGATGAGGGGCGCTCCGGGAGGAGGAGGAGGAGGGGCGCTCCAGGAGGAGGAGGAGGAGGAGGAGGGGCGCTCCAGGAGGAGGAGGAGGAGGAGGAGGGGCGCTCCGGGAGGAGGAGGAGGAAGTGCGCTCTGGGAGGAGGAGGAGGAGGAGGAGCGGCGCTCCGGGAGGAGGTGGAGGAGGAGGAGGACGAGGGGCGCTCCAGGAGGAGGAGGAGGACGAGGAGGAGGGGCGCTCCAGGAGGAGGAGGAGGACGAGGAGGTGCGCTCCGGGAGGAGGAGGAGGAGGGGCGCTTCGGGAGGAGGATGGGCGCTCCAGGAGGAGGAGGAGGAGGAGGAGGGGCGCTCCGGGAGGAGGAGGAGGAGGAGGTGGAGGGGCGCCCTGGGAGGAGGAGGAGGAGGGGCGCTCCGGCAGTAGGAGGAGGAGAGGTGCTCCGGGATGAGGAGGAGGACGAGCAGCACTCCGGCAGGAGGAGGAGGAGGAGGGTCGCTCCGGGAGGAGGAGGAGAAGGGGCGCTCCGGTAGGAGGAGAAGGAGGAGGGGCGCTCCGGGAGGAGGATGAGGAGGAGGAGGAGGAGGGGCGCTCTGGGACGAGGAGGAGGAGGAGGGGCGCTCCGGAGGAGGAGGAGGGAGGAGGAGGAGGAGGATGAGGTGCGCTCTGGGAGGAGGAGCAGGAGGAGGAACGGCGCTCCGGGAGGAGGAGGAGGAGGAGGCTCACTCCGGGAGGAGGAGGACGAGGAGGAGGAGGAGATGGGGCGCTCCAGGAGGAGGAGGAGGAGGAGGAGGGGCGCTCTGGGAGGAGGAGGCAGAGGGGCGCTCGGGGAGTAGGAGGAGGAGGGGCGGTACTCCGGGAGGAGGAGGAGGAGGAGGGGCGCTCCGTGAGGAGGAGGAGGAGGAGGAGGAGGAGGGGTGCTCCGGGAGGAGGAGGAGGAGGAGGGTCGCTCCGGGAGGAGGAGGAGGAGGAGGAGGAGGAGGGGCGCTCCGGGAGGAGGAGGAGGAGGAGGAGGAGGAGGAGGGGCGCTCCGTGAGGAGGAGGAGGAGGAGGAGGAGGAGGGGCGCTCTGGGAGGAAGAGGAGGAAGAGGAGGAGGAGTGGTGCTCCGGGAGGAGGAGGAGGAGGAGCAGGAGGCGGGGCGCTCCGGGAGGAGGAGGAGGAGAAGGAGGAGGAGCGGCGCTGCAGGAGGAGGATGAGCAGGATGAGGAGGAGGGGCGCTCCGGGAGGAGGAAGAGGAGGAGGAGGAGGAGGAGGTGCGCTCCGGGAGGAGGAGGAGGAGGAGGGGCGCTCCGGGAGGAGGAGGAGGAGGAGCCGGAGGAGCGGCGCTCCGGGAGGAGGAGGAGGGGGAGGAGGAGGAGGGGCACTCTGGGAGGAGGAGGAGGAGGAGGAGGAGGGGACGCTCCAGGGGAGGAGGAGGAGGAGGAGGAGGGGCTCTCCAGGAGGAGGAGGAGGGCGAGGTGGTGCGCTCCGGGAAGAGGAGGAGGAGGGGCGCTCCGGGAGGAGGATGGGCGTTCCGGGAGGAGGAGGAGGAGGAGGAGGGGCGTTCCGGGAGGAGGACGAGGAGGAGGAGGAGGGGCGCTCAGGGAGGAGAAGGAGGAGGGGCGCTCCGGGTGTAGGAGGAGGAAGGGCGCTCCAGGAGGAGGAGGAGGAGAAGCGGCACTCCGGGAGGAGAAGGAGGAGGAGTGGCGCTCCGGGAGGAGGAGGAGGAGGAGGGGCGCTCCAGTAGGAGGAGGAGGAGTAGGGGCGCTCCGGGAGGAGGATGAGGAGGAGGAGGGGCGCTCTGGGAGGAGGAGGCGGAGGAGGAGGTGGAGGAGGGGAGCTCTGGGAGGAGGAGGAGGAGGGGCGCTCTGGGAGGAGGAGGAGGAGGGGCGCTCCGGGAGTAGGAGGAGGAGGGGGTGCTCCAGGACGAGGAGGAGGACGAGCGGCACTCTGGGAGGAGGAGGAGGAGGATGGGGCGCTCCGGGAGGAGGAGGAGGAGGAGGGGTGTTCCGGGAGGAGGAGGAGGAGGGGCGCACCAGGAGGAGGAGGAGGAGGAGGAGGAGGAGGAGGAGGAGGCCGAGTGGCGCTCCGGGAGGAGGAGGAGGAGGACGAGGAGGAGGAGGAGGAGGGGCGCACCGGGAGGAGGAGGAGAAGGATGAGGAGGAGGGGCACTCCGGGAGGAGGAGGAGGAGGAGGAGGGGGGCGTTCGAGAGGAGGAGGAGGAGGAGGAGGATAAGGAGCGCTCCGGGAGGAGGAGGAGGAGGATGGGCGCTCCGGGAGGAGGAGGAGGAGGAGGGGCGGTCCGGGAAGGAGGGGGAGGAGGATGGGCGATCCGGGACGAGGAGGAGGATGAGGGGCGCTCCGGGAGGAGGAGGAGGAGGAGGAGGGTCGCTGCGGGAGGAGGAGGAGGAGGAGGAGGAGGGGCGCTCTGGGAGAAGGAGGACGAGGAGGAGGATGAGGGGCGCTCCGGGAGGAGGAGGAGGAGGAGGAGGAGGAAGGGCGCTCCGCGAGGAGCAGGAGGTGGAGGAGGAGGAGGAGGGGCGCTCCGGGACGAGGAGGAGGATGAGGGGCGCTCCGGGAGGAGGAGGAGGAGGAGGAGGAGGAGGAGGAGGGGCGCTCCAGGAGGAGGAGGAGGAGGAGGAGGGGCGCTCCAGGAGGAGGAGGAGGAGGAGGAGGGGCGCTCCGGGAGGAGGAGGAGGAAGTGCGCTCTGGGAGGAGGAGGAGGAGGAGGAGCGGCGCTCCGGGAGGAGGTGAGGAGGAGGAGGACGAGGGGCGCTCCAGGGAGGAGGAGGAGACGAGGAGGAGGGGCGCTCCAGGAGGAGGAGGAGGACGAGGAGGTGCGGCTCCGGGAGGAGGGAGGAGGAGGGGCGCTTCGGGAGGAGGATGGGCGCTCCAGGAGGAGGAGGAGGAGGGGCGCTCCGGGAGGAGGAGGAGGAGGAGGTGGAGGGGCGCCCTGGGAGGAGGAGGAGGAGGGGCGCTCCGGCAGTAGGAGGAGGAGAGGTGCTCCGGGATGAGGAGGAGGACGAGCAGCACTCCGGCAGGAGGAGGAGGAGGAGGGTCGCTCCGGGAGGAGGAGGAGAAGGGGCGCTCCGGTAGGAGGAGAAGGAGGAGGGGCGCTCCGGGAGGAGGATGAGGAGGAGGAGGAGGAGGGGCGCTCTGGGACGAGGAGGAGGAGGAGGGGGGCGCTCCGGGAGGAGGAGGAGGAGGAGGATGAGGTGCGCTCTGGGAGGAGGAGCAGGAGGAGGAACGGCGCTCCGGGAGGAGGAGGAGGAGGAGGCTCACTCCGGGAGGAGGAGGACGAGGAGGAGGAGGAGATGGGGCGCTCCAGGAGGAGGAGGAGGAGGAGGAGGAGGAGGAGGAGGTGCGCTCCAGGAGCAGGAGGAGGAGGAAGAGGGGCGCTCTGGGAGGAGGAGGCAGAGGGGCGCTCGGGGAGTAGGAGGAGGAGGGGCGGTACTCCGGGAGGAGGAGGAGGAGGAGGGGCGCTCCGTGAGGAGGAGGAGGAGGAGGAGGAGGAGGGGTGCTCCGGGAGGAGGAGGAGGAGGAGGGTCGCTCCGGGAGGAGGAGGAGGAGGAGGAGGAGGAGGGGCGCTCCGGGAGGAGGAGGAGAGGAGGAGGAGGAGGAGGGGCGCTCCGTGAGGAGGAGGAGGAGGAGGAGGAGAGGGGCGCTCTGGGAGGAAGAGGAGGAAGAGGAGGAGGAGGGTGCTCCGGGAGGAGGAGGAGGAGGAGCAGGAGGCGGGGCGCTCCGGGAGGAGGAGGAGGAGAAGGAGGAGGAGCGGCGCTGCAGGAGGAGGATGAGCAGGATGAGGAGGAGGGGCGCTCCGGGAGGAGGAAGAGGAGGAGGAGGAGGAGGAGGGTGCGCTCCGGGAGGAGGAGGAGGAGGAGGGGCGCTCCGGGAGGAGGAGGAGGAGGAGCCGGAGGAGCGGCGCTCCGGGAGGAGGAGGAGGGGGAGGAGGAGGAGGGGCACTCTGGGGAGGAGGAGGAGGAGGAGGAGGAGGGACGCTCCAGGAGGAGGAGGAGGAGGAGGAGGAGGGGCTCTCCAGGAGGAGGAGGAGGGCGAGGTGGTGCGCTCCGGGAAGAGGAGGAGGAGGGGCGCTCCGGGAGGAGGATGGGCGTTCCGGGAGGAGGAGGAGGAGGAGGAGGGGCGTTCCGGGAGGAGGACGAGGAGGAGGAGGAGGGGCGCTCAGGGAGGAGAAGGAGGAGGGGCGCTCCGGGTGTAGGAGGAGGAAGGGCGCTCCAGGAGGAGGAGGAGGAGAAGCGGCACTCCGGGAGGAGAAGGAGGAGGAGTGGCGCTCCGGGAGGAGGAGGAGGAGGAGGGGCGCTCCAGTAGGAGGAGGAGGAGTAGGGGCGCTCCGGGAGGAGGATGAGAGAGGAGGAGGGGCGCTCTGGGAGGAGGAGGCGGAGGAGGAGGTGGAGGAGGGGAGCTCTGGGAGGAGGAGGAGGAGGGG
>NW_027253767.1:0-12442 GCF_044704955.1 Pristiophorus japonicus
GAGGGGGGCAATGGGGGGGGAGAGAGAGAGAGAGAGAGAGAGAGAGAAAGAGAGAGAGTGCAATGGTGGGGGGGAGAGAGAGAGGGGGAAATGGTGGGGGGGGAAAGAGAGAGAGGGGGCAATGTGGGGGGGGAGAGAGAGAGGGGGCAATGGGGGGGGGGGGAGAGAGAGAGGGGGCAATGGGGGGGGGGGAGAGAGAGAGGGGGCAATGGGGGGGGGGGAGAGAGAGGGGGCAATGGTGGGGGGAGAGAGAGAGAGAGAGAGAGGGGGCAATGGTGGTGGGGGGGAGAGAGAGAGAGAGAGAGAGGGGGGCAATGGTGGGGGGGGAGAGAGAGAGGGGCAATGGTGGGGGGAGAGAGAGAGAGGGGGGCAATGGTGGGGGGAGAGAGAGAGAGAGAGAGAGAGAGAGAAAGAGAGAGAGTGCAATGGTGGGGGGGAGAGAGAGAGGGGGCAATGGTGGGGGGGGGAAGAGAGAGAGGGGGCAATGGTGGGGGGGAGAGAGAGAGAGGGGGGCAATGGTGGTGGGGGAGAGAGAGAGGGGGGCAATGGTGGGTGGGGGGGGAGAGAGAGAGGGGGCAATGGTGGGGGGGAGAGAGAGAGAGGGGGGCAATGGTGGGGGGGAGAGAGAGAGAGGGGGGGCAATGGTGGGGGGAGAGAGAGAGAGAGAAAGAGAGAGAGTGCAATGGTGGGGGGGAGAGAGAGGGGGCAATGGTGGGGGGGGGAAAGAGAACGAGGGGGCAATGGTGGGGGGGGGGAGAGAGAGAGGGGGCAATGGTGGGGGGAGAGAGAGAGAGGGGGCAATGGTGGGGGGGAGAGAGAGAGAGGGGGCAATGGGTGGGGGGAGAGAGAGAGGGGGGCAATGGTGGTGGGGGGAGAGAGAGAGGGGGCAATGGTGGGGGGGGAGAGAGAGAGGGGGCAATGGTGGGGGGGAGAGAGAGAGGGGGCAATGGTGGGGGGAGAGAGAGAGAGGGGGGGCAATGGTGGGGGGAGAGAGAGAGAGAAAGAGAGAGAGAGCAATGGTGGGGGGGAGAGAGAGAGGGGGCAATGGTGGGGGGGGGGAAAGAGAACGAGGGGGCAATGGTGGGAGGGGGAGGAGAGAGAGGGGGGGCAATGGTGGGGGGGGAAGAGAGAGAGAGGGGCAATGGTGGGGGGGGGGGAGAGAGAGAGGGGGCAATGGTGGGGGGGGAGAGAGAGAGAGGGGGCAATGGTGGGGGGGGAGAGCGAGAGAGGGGGCAATGGTGGGGGGGGGGGGGAAGAGAGAGAGAGGGGGCAATGGTGGGGGGGGGAAGAGAGAGAGAGAGAGAGGGGGCAATGGTGGGGGGAGGAAGAGAGAGAGAGGGGGCAATGGTGGGGGGGGAAGAGAGAGGGGGGGGCAATGGTGAGGGGGGGAGAGAGAGGGGGCAATGATGGGGAGAAAGAGGTGGGCAGGAGAGAGGGGGTAATGATGTGGACTTGGGGGGAAAGAGGGGGAAATGCTGGGGGGTTGGGTAGAAGAGGGGGCAAAGGGGGGGGGGCAGGAGGAGGGCAGTGAACTCTTACTTGGATAACTTGCCCTGCCCGTATGTCCTGTTTTCTTATTTTTTGATGGTGTGGATGCTTCCTCTTCCACCTTCGAGCTCAAACCCTTCCCACTGCCTGATTTCTCCCTACTGCAAGGACACGGGTGCCTGTACGGGTTAGGTGAAGACCATTCCCTCTGTAAAGAGTCCCAGTGTCCCAGGAATCTGAAACCTCTACACCATCCTTCCAACCATGGGTTGATGATCCTAATCTTTCTCTTTGTCTGATCCAGTGTACAGGATAGGCAGGCGGGTGGGTGGGTAGAGAGAGGAAAGGGATGGAGAGTAAAGCTCCATCTACACTGCCCCTTTAGATACAGCATGCATCAGATACAGATTCAAACTCCCTTCAAATGTGCGTCATCACAAACTCCTATTTTCAGCGGTGCAATATTTCCACATTCCACCTTGAGTCATCTTTGTGGTGCTCCCAAATTAATGAAGAATGCTGTTTGTGTAATCTCCCTCCCATTAAAAACTGAAGTGATAAACAGGACACTTTTGTTGTCAATCTGGGCTGATTCGATTCAATCCCAGATCCCAGAAGAGAAAGGACGGTGTCCTAAGCCGGTGCTGGTCACAGTGCCCAGAGCTGCATAGCCTGCTGGTCATGGCACGCACTGCCCAGAGCGTAAATCATGGATCAGCCGTGATCTTATTGAATGGCGGAGCAGGCTCGAGGGGCCGTATGGCCGACTCCTGCTCCTAATTCTTATGTTCTTATGAACGGTGCCCAGAGCAGCACCTTTTATGGCACATCATCGAAAGGTATTTTATTCTTTTGGATTGGGCTCAGTGCCTTTCTTGTAATGCTCACCATCTGAATATTTCATCTTTTGCAGGTCATTTTTCCTGGCACCCGACCTGCATGGCTATAGCAGTAAGTTTTTATTTTGAAGTATGAAACTGATTTGACATAAAAAAGTAGTCCAGTACACTTTTTTTTTAAAGCAGATTTTATGTATTAACTTAGTGGCTTTCTTTATCGAGCAGTCTTCACAACAAGCGTATCCCGTTTTTTTTCTGGAAAGGTGTCCCAGAGTTTCGGGGACTCACTCGTGCAGTTTGAATCCCTGTTCCCATTAATCGGTACGCATCCCAAGTTGATGATCCTAACAGACCCTGGAGTTTTGATTTAGGATCTATCCAGCAACGGGGCAGAGATAGCCCTCCTTTCCATGCCACCAGGCGCTCAAAATTCAAACCGAGGACACCAGGGAATGAGTATGAGTTGATCTAAATTACGTGAGGTTTGAAGGCCAGAGGTGATCTTATTAAAACATATACGGTTCTGAGGGGCTCGACAAGGTAGATGCTGAGAGGTTGTTTCCCCTCGTGGGGGAATCTAGAACTAGGGCGCATCGTTTCAGAATAAGGGGTCGCCCATTTAAGATAGAGATGAGGAAGAATTTCTCTGAATCTTTGGAATTCTCTATGCCAGAGAGCTGTGGAGGCTGGGTCATTGAATATATTCATGGCTGAGACAGACAGGTTCTTGAAATACAGGGGAGTCAAGGGTTATGGGGAGCGGGCAGGGAAGTGGAGTTGAGGCCAAGATCAGATCATCCATGATCTTATTGCATGACGGAGCAGGCTCGAGGGGCCGACTGGCTGACTCCTGCTCCTATTTCTTATGTTCTTGGGGCCTGCAGGGTATGTACCTCGACCATTGACAGACGTTGAGTTACTCTTTAAAAAGAGACAAGGAAAAGCTGAATTCTGCATCCCAGATAAGCAACGTACAGCATTATTGCGTTAAAGTCTCTCATCTGAAAGAGAGCAGCTAGCAATCTGGTGACAGGAAACGGTGCCACAATGTTATAATCTAGAATTTATCAAAAATTTTGCAACTGCACGCACTTCATGCCAACTGTTGCAGTATAATTCCTAAGCCTGCATTTTTAATGGAAGCTGCTGTACAAATTGGTCTCACGCTCCAGAACTGTGGAGTGCTGCAGTACCACCATTAATGGGAGGATTTAATGACGGCATGACGAGTCTGCACGGGCTGGTCCCATTATAAATGTGGACATCATTTATAATTGAAGTATAATCATAAGGCAAGAACGTGTGGCTTGAAAATCAGGGCTGAATTGCAGCTGCAAGCCCTGGTCCAATTATACCCACCTCTTTTGCACTGAAGACTTCATGTGGTCTGACTCCTTAAACCTCTCCAGCTCTAGCTCCTTTAAGATGCCCCATAAGATCTACCTATTTGACCAAGCTTTTGGTCACCTGTCCTAATATCTCCTTTTGATGTCAAACTCTATTTGCTAGCATTCCTGTGAAGCACTTTGGGACGCTTTTACTACGTTAAAGGTGCTATATAAATGCAAGTTGTTGCTGACTCTGCATGTGCAACACCACAAGAAATGGGCTAGATTAAAATAAAAATTGACATTAAGGAACAATCTGATGGCGCTGGCGATTGCAGCAGTAACTGACGGGCCTTGTCCATTTCAGATCATGGGAGGAATCTTCGCGTTTGAGTGGGGAGTGGGCGGGAGGATTCTGCTTAATTTTCCCCATTTCTGCTCTGGGTAACTCATTGTCTGAAGTGCTTTGATGTGGTTTCTTGACGTATACATTTAGATCGCTTTTCTGCTCTGTGAATGTTGTGTTCCCACCGCCCGTTCCCAACCCACCGCTCTCGTCCAGTCGCTTGCAATCCCGAACGCAAGCCTGGATTCAGTAAGGCTGTTTTTTTTTTCTGTAAAGGACACCTCCAATATCCCTCTTGGTGATTCCCAACAGATGTCCCTTCAAGAAGCAGCTATTTGTGTGAAAGGTGCGCATGTGAGCTGGTACTGCTAGTATGGATCTGATCTGAGCTCTCTTTGTTCTGGTCTTGTGGGAGAGTGACTTGTGTGCACCCTGCTTTATATGTGGCAGTGAATGCTCATCTCTAGGTATGCTGGGCTTGGCTGTGCATACAAACAGCTCTCTGCATTCACTCTACTGGAGTCCGCAGCTTGAATCGTACAGCGGGTTGATAGACCTACGTTTTCATGGATTTATGACACACGTCAGTTCCCTGAAAGGTGGAACTTTTACACTATGTGGTCAGCTGTGCTCCCTGAACACTTATTCGCGGTGATGCTGGTCCCTGTGGGGGGGGGGGCGCACCGAGCATTTTCCCGAGAGGTGGCGGCTTTCCCTATCTCAGGGAAACATGCTGCTGCTGTTTATCTGGGACTCTGGGCGAGGTGTGAAATCGTGAACGCAGTTGGGAGATGGTCAGACATGTGATACTCCTGGAGAGATGTGGTGGCTGCACCAGTTCTACCAGAACCGCCTTGTTTTAGTGTTGACATCAACAATTCAAATCCGGCTGCAGTATAAACACAACCCATTCAGAACACAGGCCATTGCATCACTCTGCAGCAACTGCTACCACCAGGGTACAGTGGGGAAATAAGTTACCTTGTGGCTCCCACCAGAGCACAGAACTAAGAACAGACGGGAGAGGGGGTAATGTTGGTTGATATAGTTTAACAAATATATTTCATGTGATTGGGCAATCTGTTGGTGTTTTTAGTTTATCAAAGACCGCAGTAGCAAGCAGTATGCAAGTTTGCTTTGGTGAAAGTAAAGCTGTTAAGATTCTCTTCCTCACTCTGTGTAGCTGTTATTGGCAAGTGAAAAACATCCGCGCTCATTTGCGTGTTTTCTGCACCTTGAAATAATCAAGAATGTGTAAGTAGCTGCCTGGCTAGGTGAGTGCAGTGCCCGTGCAGACTGAAGGAGCACCGGTTTTGATTGTCGGTCAGTGCCGATCTGGCCCAACTCGGGAGTTGCAACCTGTGTCTCCGATCCTTGGCTCGGGAGGGAGAACCAACCAGGGCTTCCGCTCCTGTTCGCTGTCGGTGACTCCTGCTGGAAAAGGTAAGCAGAGGATCGGTCTCGCCAGTGATTGCCCCACAGTCGGATTGCTCGCTGACACTCATTCTGTAGGATGATGCGTGTAGAATGGCCACTTGCTCAAAGTACCAGAGAGCTGGCAGTGCCCACAGACCGAGCCCTAACGTGAGTCAGTGCCTGCTGCAGGGCAGAGAAAGGTGAAGGGACGGAGTGAGTTGCATCGAGTGTACAGCACAGAAACGGGTCATTGGGCCCAACAGGTCTATGCCAGTGTTTATGCTCCACACTGCCCTCCCACCCCTGTTCATCTAACTCTCCCAACAGCATAACCTTCTATTCCTTTCTCCCTCCTGTGTTTATCTAGCTTCTGTTTAAATGCAATTAATGATGGGAACTCGATGCTGGAAAAGTTTGTTTTAAAGCATTATTCCTGTAGGTTCTTATCTGGAGCGGAGATAGGGTCAAGTGCAGAGGCCCAGTCCCAAACCCTGGACTAAACGCTAGAATGCGGCAGTCCCATACCCTGGGCCAGTTTAATGAAACTGCTTCATATTGCGCTGTTGGCAGCTCCACGTACCAGTTAAAGTATTTTTCAAAAATCCCCGAAGGTGCAAGCTATTTATTTGGCTTTTTTGTTTTCTGAGTGTGGGGAGTAGGGGCTGGAAGTCTGGCTGTATAGCTCTCTATTGGGAGGTGCCCCACGAGTTGCTGATTGAAACAGCACTTCTCCGACCCGTGCTGAGCCTGATCACTTTCTAGCTTATTCTTTTGAAGTGATTTTCTACAGCGAATTAAAGAGCAAGTTATTATTTAAATGGAGAAAAATTGCAAAGTGTCGCAGGACAGTGGGACCGGGGGGCACTTGTGCAAGAAACACAAAAGGTTAGTATGCAGGTACAGCAAGTGATCAGGAAGGCCAATGAAATCTTGGCCTTTATTGCAAAGGGGATAGAGTATAAAAGCAGGGAAGTCTTGCTACAGTTATACAGGGTATTGGTGAGGCCACACCTGGAATACTGCGTGCAGTTTTGGTTTCCATATTTAAGAAAGGATATACTTGCTTTGGAGGCAGTTCAGAGAAGGTTCACTCGGTTGATTCTGGAGATGAGGGAGTTGACTTATGAGGAAAGGTTGTGTAGGTTGGGTCTCTACTCATTGGAATTCAGAAGAATGAGAGGTGATCTTATCGAAATGTATAAGATTATGAGGGGGCTTGACAAGGTGGATGCAGAGAGGATGTTTCCACTGATGGGGGAGACTAGAACTAGGGGACATAATCTTAGAATAAGGGGCCGCCCATTTAAAAGTGAGATGAGGGGGAATTTCTTCTGAGGGTTGAAAATCTGTGGAATTTGCTGCCTCAGAGCTGTGGAAGCTGGGACATTGAAAAAATTTAAGACAGAGATAGACAGTTTCTTAACCGCTAGGGGGATAAGGGGGCGGACAGGGAAGTCCATGATCGGATCAGCCATGATCGTATTAACTGGCGGATCAGGCCCGAGTGGCCACCTGGCCTACTCCTGCTCCTATTTCTTATGTTCACATACAAAGGGAATTCAAGTTCAGACTATTTCCAAGAACCTTTTCCTCAGTGGAAGGGGAGGCGTTTCAGAATTGCTTTACCGAATGTCTGTTTTTTTAAAATTGTCGTTAAAGAAAGATTTGCATTTATATATTGTCTCATCACATCTGAAAGCACTTCATATGTTTTACATGAGACATTTCTCTGGTATAATGATTCGCAGTGCAATGGCTGTTGTGTGAGAATGTGTCACAGTCCGACAAACCATTTGTGGGATTGTCCAGGGCCCTGTGTACTGTTTTGCTCATTACCCAAGGAAGGGTATACTTGCCTTGGAAGGTGCACGAGACTGATTCCTGGGATGAGGGGATTGTCCGAGAGATTGAGTAGCCTAACCTATATTCCTTCGAAGTAAAAAGATGAGAGTTGATTTCATTGAAACAGGGTAGATGTTGAGAGGATGCATGCCCTGGCTAGAGAGTCTAGAACTAGGGCCTACAGTCTCAGGATAAGGGGTCGACCATTTAAGTCTGAGCTGAGGAGGAATTTCTTCACCAGAAGGTTGTGAATCTTTGGAATTCTCTACCCCACAGGGCTGTGGGTACTGAATCTTTGAGTATATTCAAGGCCGAGATCGATGGACTCTAGGGGAATCGAGGGATATGGGGATCGTGCAGGAAAGTGGAGTTGAGGTCGAAGATCAGCCTCGAGGGGCCGAATGGCCTAGTCGTGCTCCTATTTCTTATGTTTTGAGGTGAATGAGCCATTCGTCATTTATTGTTGTGTTAGTTGAGGAAGGAATGTTGGCCCGGACACCGGGAGAACTACCCGCTCTCCAGATCGTGTCATTGGATCATTAATGCCCACAGGAGCCATCAGAGCACTCGGCCGAGGGTCTGATCACTAGGCTGGGATGGTGCTTCTGTTGATGCAGCAACAACGATGAGCATTTATACAGCGCCTTTAACGTAGTAAAACATCCCAAGGCGCTTCACGGAAACGTTATCACCCAGAATCTGACACTGGGCTACACCAGGAGGTTTTCATTCAAGCTTTGCCAAAGAGGTAGGTTTTAAGGAGTGACTTAAAGGAGGAGAGAGAGAGACGGAGAGGTTTAGGGGGGGGAATTCGAAAGCTTGGGGCTCAGGCAGCTGAAAGCATGGCCTTCGACGGTGGAGCGAAGAAAATGGAAGAGGCCAGAATTACTGCGATGGAACGTGGGTCTGTACCCACAGCCGCCTGACTCTGGGGCAAGGGTGCTCCCAGCTGAGCCGAGCTGATGTGCATTGATGAGCCTGTTTCCGTTTTGTTTTCCAGGTCTGTTTCTGTATGACGGAAGCCATTCTGACCTTCTCGCAGGACAGCTCTCCCTTCTTCTTCTGCTCGATCAAAGCCAAGGTGCGAGTGCACTGGATGCTGCAGGTCCTCGCCGCCATCTTCGGCTCGATCGGCCTCACCTTCATCGTCTCCAGCAAGAACATCTCCGAGTCGCCGCATCTCACCTCGTGGCACAGCATTCTGGGGGTAGGCACCGCCATCGCGGTCTGCGGCCAGCTGCTGTGTGGCCTCTGCCTGCTCTTTCCCAATCTGATCAACACCTACTCAGTGGCCAGGCTGCGGCTCTACCACGCCACGTGCGGCCTGGTGGCCTACCTGATGGCCACGGCGACTGTGGTGCTGGGCCTGTGCTCCGATTGGTTCAAAGCTCAGGTCAGCGGGGTGCTGTGGTACTTGTACTTAATCGTTCCGCTGATTCCTGCTCTCGTCATCATGAAGCAGATCAACAACAGCTACCTCTCCAAGAAGAAAATAGAGATTTAACATCCTCCGTGTCGACAATCAGTAATTGCTGTGTGCACATCATCTCTGTCAAGTAAGGGTGAGCCTGAAACTCTGGTGTGAAGTTGACAGAGTAATTCAGCAATTGATTGGTCTGGGCAAATAGATTTCTTTTTTGAACAAAACGGTTTTAAGAAACCTTTAGTACCCCTCTTTCTCTCTCTCTTTTTCCCATCTACTCTATAACTGACCAGCAGGAGATGCTCCGAAGCAACCCAGAATAAATGCTGCTTTTGCTGAATTGCTTGCTGCTCCCCACTGGCTCTAATCATTGCAATAAAAGTTCCGAATGAGTGAAATTGATTTTAAATAACGAGGATCAAATGGATGTAAATGTGCGCCCCTGTGGATGATACTGGCCACGCAGTGATGCTGTGAATTAATGCAGCAACTCTTTCTCCCCAGGCGATCGCATGGTTTCAGGTGGGGTGGAGATTTTATATGTTGTGAGACGCAAGGTATCGCAATTGTGTGGGATAGGCTGGATGGACCAGAGGGTCTTTACCTGTCCGTTGTACGTATATATACTTGAGGATGTTTCTGGGCTGTGTTATGGGGCAACTTGTCGGCACTCTCGGCACAATGTTTCACGGGATGTGAACTGCGGGACCCTGCCTCTCCCTTGATGGTGATGGGGCGGATACCCAGTTTGTCACAGAATGGGCCCAGCTGTCAAAACGGAGAAAATATTATTCAACGTCACTGTGTGCATCAACGTACCTTCTGACGCAGATTTATATATTTGTATAACTGGTGGAAATGCTTTGAGTATAATTGAAATTATTATGTTGCTCCAAGGGTGGGTGCTAAGTAAGCAAAGATGTATCTAAATTAATTCAACATTTTTTAAGGTTATTGCAAACCAGTTTCTGATTCTGTGCATGTCTTATCAAGAGCGTCATTGGAGACAAACCACATTGGGTTGTTCATCTTGTTCCTCTTGTGAAATTCTAAATGCTGCTGCTGTAATTCTGTCCTGGTGTCTGCCTACCTGGTTAATCAATAAGGCATGTGATCTGTCACTGTGTGACACCCCAGGATTTTATGCTCATCATGCTGAGCACAACTTTGGTCTTGAGTCGTGTGAATTCTTCTTAAATTTCAACTTTTTGTACGATTTAAAAAAAAAAGTGAAATCCATTGCTGTAAACAAACTAGTACAAACTTAACTTTAAACACCAGAATCGGCTAGATTATCAGATGGCATCTTCAGCCATGATCAAACTTAATGGTGGAACAGGCTTGAGGGGCTCAATGGCCTCCACCTGTTCCTATGAGTGCTACATTCTATCGGCTGAAGCAAGTGTGTTCAGGCTGAAATCCAGGGAGTGAGTTACAGGCTGGAATCTACTCGAGGGGTTCGGGGGGGGGGTTACATATCGAATAACGGATACCCAGGAGTGAGTTACAGGCTGGAATCTACTCGAGGGGTTCGGGGGGGTTATATATAGAATAACGGATACCCAGGAGTGAGTTACAGGCTGGAATCTACTCGAGGGGTTCGGGGGGGTTATATATAGAATAACGGATACCCAGGAGTGAGTTCCAGACTGGAATCTACTCGGGGAGGGGGGGGGGGGGGGCGGTGGGGGTGTGTGTTATCTACAGAATAACAGATACCGGGACTCCCAAGACTGAGTTATGGCTGGATCGTCTAAGCTGAAGGAATGGGATGTAAACTACACAATCAAGTGAGCCAATAGCTGGGCAATAATGGAATATGTTGGCATTTATCAAACCTTTAATTACTGAGCTTAACAGCTGTGTGCTGCTAAAATTGTGCAGACTGGCAGTGGTGTGGAGCGTGAACCTGTCCCTGCTGAGAATGAGGTTTGTCGCTGCTCCTGGCTAATGTCATTCTGGGAGCCCAAAGCAGAGTTTCTGGTGAGCCTCTGCTAGGCATAGCACAGGTTGACCCTGATTCACTCCACATAGCACAGGTTGACCCTGATTCACTCCACATAGCACAGGTTGACCCTGATTCACTGCACATAGCACAGGTTGGCCCTGATTCACTGCACATAGCACAGGTTGGCCCTGATTCACTGCACATAGCACAGGTTGGCCCTGATTCACTGCACATACCACAGGTTGGCCCTGATTCCAATGTGCTGAGCTGGTGTGGAAGGGGGAAATGTTGCATCTGATCAGTAAGGAGTACGTTTCAGGGGTTGGGTTAAAAGCCCACAGGCCAGAGTCCTGAAGCTCAGGAGTACTATTCTTGTATGTAAGGTGAAGACACTTGAATCATGCAGCTCAAGTGTGTTTGACCCAGAGTAGAATTATCTCCTATTTTCCTCAGCAATGACACTACCTTTTTGAGAACCAAGATATTCCCGAGAAATAGAACTCTGCGGTCAATCTCCCAGATGTACCAGGAATATTTTGCCAATCACTGCACAGATGGCTTTATTTGGAATTCCCTCTCTGCCTCGCTACCTCTCTAAGATGCTCCTTAAAACCTACCTCTGTGACCAATCTTTTGGTCATCTTTCCTGATGTCTCCTTATGTGGCTTTGTTTGATAACCACTAACCTTGGGATGTTTTACTATGTTAAAGGTGCTATATAAATACAAGTTGTTTATTTCTTTGTTATTTGAATTATTTACATCTATTTAGACTCAAATGTTAACGAGCTGGTTCCAAAGATGCGTACTTTTTGGCTTATTCGACATTTGATTGCAACAAAATCGAAGTTGCGATTCTGTGCTAGGTTAGAGTGGATTGCAGTGGAGTTAAATCGTGGGCTCCTGTTGTAGGTGGCTCAATGGGCATAGTTCGAGATGGAGCCTGAATTAACTGGCATGGTTCGAACATGTCCATTTTACTTTCCTGTACAAACTGAAAAAAGCCAGCTTAATTCTGTTGCAGAACCGGTTTGCTGGCACTAGATGTTGCTGTTTCACACAGTTTGTTAAATGTACCTGGAGCATTAATTACAGTATACTGACTGCAACTATCGCTGTCTCTCATTTTGTTTTTACTTTGCCCAAGCATTTGTTCATACATTGCATTGATTTAATATTCATTGAATAAAATAGTGGCTCCTTATCTCATCTTTTCACGGTGAATAATGCGGCCGCTACAAAAATCACGGCTGCTAAAAATAATGTGCAGGGAATAGACTGAAACCAATTAGTCGTTTGTTCGGCAATGCGGCTGGTCTTTCAGTGACTGCAGCAAACCCTTGGTCTGAATGTTTGTTTGCACCCCCCCCCCCTTACCCCTCTTTTCCCCCTTGCCCCTCTCTCCCCTCTTTCCCCCCTTCCCTCTCTCTTTTCCCCCTTCCCTCTCTCTTTTCCCCCCTTCCCTCTCTCTTTTCCCCCTTCCCTCTCTCTTTTCCCCCCTTCCCTCTCTCTTTTCCCCCCTTCCCTCTCTCTTTTCCCCCCTTCCCTCTCTCTTTTCCCCCCTTCCCTCTCTCTTTTCCCCCCTTCCCTCTCTCTTTTCCCCCCTTCCCTCTCTCTTTTCCCCCCTTCCCTCTCTCTTTTCCCCCCTTCCCTCTCTCTTTTCCCCCCTTCCCTCTCTCTTTTCCCCCCTTCCCTCTCTCTTTTCCCCCCTTCCCTCTCTCTTTTCCCCCCTTCCCTCTCTCTTTTCCCCCCTTCCCTCTCTCTTTTCCCGCCTTCCCTCTCTCTTTTCCCCCCTTCCCTCTCTCTTTTCCCC
>NW_027253768.1:0-12428 GCF_044704955.1 Pristiophorus japonicus
CCTCCCTCTCCTCAGTCTCTGCACTCTCCTCACTCTCCTCACTCTCCTGCACTCTCCTCACACTCCTCACACTCCTCACACTCCTCTTGATCCTCACTCTCCTCCCTCTCCTCTCTCTCCTCCCTCTCCTCCCTGTCTTCCCTCCACTCACTCTCCTCACTATCCTCTCTCTCCTCCCCTCTCCTCCCTCTCTTCACTCTCGTGACTCGCCACGCCTCAATCTCCTGCCCCTCCCCACTCCGTCCCTCTCCTCAATCTCCTCCCTATGACTCTCCTCCCTCCCCTCACTCTCCTCCCTCTCCTCCCTCTCCTCACTCTCCTCCCTATCTTCCCTCCACTCACTCTCCTCACTATCCTCTCTCTCCTCCCTCTCCTCACTCTCCTCACTCTCCTCCCTCTCTTCCCTCCACTCACTCTCCTCACTATCCTCTCTCTCTTCCCTCTCCGACCTCTCTTCACTCTCCTGACACACCTCACTCGCCTCACTCTCCTCACTCTCCTCCCACTCCTCCCACTCCTTTCTCTCCTCACTCTCCTCACTCTCCTCCCTATCACTCTCCTCCCTCCCCTCCCTCTCTTCCCTCCACTCACTCCCACTATCCTCTCTCTCCTCCCTCTCCTCCCTCTCTTCACTCTCCTGACTCGCCTCACTCGCCTCACTCTCCTCCCACTCCTCCCACTCCTCTCTCTCCTCACTCTCCTCACTCTCATCCCTATCACTATCCTCCCTCCCCTCACTCCTCCTCCCTCCCCTCCCTCTCCTCCCATCCCTCCCTCTCCTCCCTCCACTCACTCTCCTACCTCTACTCACTCTATGCACTCTCCACCCTCTCCTCACTCTCCTAACTATCCTAACTCTTCTCCCTCTCCTCACTCTCCTCACACTCCTCCCTCAGCTCACTCTCCTAACTCTCCCCTCCCCTCACTCTCCTCCCACTCCTCAATATCCTCATTCTCCTCACTCTCCTCACTCTCCTCACTCTCCTCCACTCCTCTTGATCCTCACTCTCCTCACTCTCCTCACTCTTCTCCCTCTCCTCACACTCCTCTTGCTCCTCCCTCTCCTCCCTCTCCAGACTCTCCTCACTCTACTCACTCTCCTCTTGCTCCTCACTCTCCTCACACTCCTCACACTCCTCTTGCTCCTCATTCTCCTCACTCTTCTCCCTCTCCTCACACTCCTCTTGCTCCTCACTCTCCTCACTCTCCTCATTCTCATCATTCTCCTCACTCTCCTCTTGCTCCTCACTCTCCTCTTGCTCCTCATTCTCCTCACTCTTCTCCCTCTCCTCACACTCCTCTTGCTCCTCACTCTCCTCACTCTCCTCACTCGCCTCATTCTCCTTACTCTCCTCACACTTCTCTTGCTCCTCCCTCTCCTCTCTCTCCTCTCTCTCCTCTCTCTCCTCACTCTCCTCAGTCGCCTCATTCGGCTCACTCGCCTCACTCGCCTCACTCTCCTCACTCTCCTCACTTTCCTCCCGCTCCTCACCCAACTCCCTCCACAACTTTCCTCACTCTCCTGCTCTTGTCACTCTCCGCCGCTCCTCAATGTCCTCACTCTCCTCACTCTCCTTTCTCGCCTCACTCTCCTCACTATCCTCACTCTCCTCACCCCCATCACTCTGCTCTCTCCCCTCACTCTCCTCACTCTACTCAAACTTCTCCCTCTCCTCACTCTCCTCACTCTCCTCCATCTCCTCACACTCCTCACAATCCTCAACCTCCTCATTCTTGTCACTCTAATCCCTCTCCTCACTCTTCTCACTCGCATCACTCACCTTACCCTCCTCACTCTCCTCACTCTCCTCCCTCTCCTCCCTCTCCTCCCTATCCTCCCTCTCCTCCCAATTCTCACACTCCTCATTCTTCTCACTCACCTCCTTCTCCTCAATCTTCTCACTCTCCTAACTCTCCTCCCTGTCCTCACTCTCCTCATTCATCTCACTCACCTCCCTCTCACCCCTCTCCTCCCTCTCTTCCCTCTCCTTCCTCTCCTCACTCTCCTCAATCTCCTCAATCTCTTCACTCTCAATCTCTTTACTCGCCTCACTCTCCTCACACTACTCACTCTACTCCCACTCCTCCCTGTGCTCACTTTCCTCCTTCTACTAACTCTCCGCACTCTCAGCACTCTCCGCACTCTCCGCACTCTCTTAAGACTCCTACTCTCCTCAATCTCCTCATTCTTCTCAATCTTCTCCCTCTCCTCACTCACTTCACTCTACTCACTTTCCTCACTTTCCTCACTCTACTCACTCTCGTCAATCTCCTCACTCTCCTCTGTCTCTTCACTCTCCTCACACTCCTCTTGCTCCTCACTCTCCTCACTCTCCTCACTCGCCTCATTCTCCTTACTCTCCTCACACTTCTCTTGCTCCTCCCTCTCCTCTCTCTCCTCTCTCTCCTCACTCTGCTCAGTCGCCTCATTCGGCTCACTCGCCTCACTCGCCTCACTCTCCTCACTCTCCTCACTTTCCTCCCGCTCCTCACTCAACTCCCTCCACAACTTTCCTCACTCTCCTGCTCTTGTCACTCTCCGCCGCTCCTCAATGTCCTCACTCTCCTCACTCTCCTTTCTCGCCTCACTCTCCTCACTATCCTCACTCTCCTCACCCCCATCACTCTGCTCCCTCCCCTCCCTCTCCTCACTCGCCTCACTCGCCTCACTCACCTCACTCTCCTCACATTCCTCCCGCTCCTCACCCAACTCCCTCCACAACTTTCCTCACTGTCCTGCTCTTGTCACTCTCCGCCGCTCCTCAATGTCCTCACTCTCCTCACTCTCCTTTCTCGCCTCACTCGCCTCACTATCCTCACTCTCCTCACCCCCATCACTCTGCTCCCTCCCCTCCCTCTCCTCACATTCCTCACTCTCCTCACACTCCTCACTCGCCTCACTCGCCTAATTCTCCTCACTCTCCTCACTCGCCTCACTCGCCTAACTCTCCTCACGCTCCTCCCACTCCTCTCTCTCCTCACTCGCCTCACTCGCCTCACTCTCCTCACTCGCCTCACTCTACTCACTCTCCTCACTCTCCTCACTCTCCTCACTCGCCTCACGCTCCTCACACTCCTCACTCTCCTCTCTCTCCTCAGTCGCCTCACTCGCCTCACTCTCCGCACTCTCCTCACTCTCCTCACTTTCCTCCTGCTCCTCAACCAACTCCCTCTCACATTTCCTCACTCTCCTGCTCTCGTCACTCTCCGCCGCTCCTTAGTCTCCTCACTATCCTCACTCTCCTCACTCCCATCACTCTGCTCCCTCCCCTCCCGCTCCTCACTGTCCACACTCTCCTCCCTCCCCTCACTCTCCTTACTCTCCTCACACTTCTCACTCTCCTCACTCTCCTCACTCTCCTCACTCTCCTCACTCTCCTCACAATCCTCAATCTCCTCATTCTTGTCACTCTCATCCCTCTCCTCACTCTTCTCACTCGCATCTCTCACCTTACCTATCTCACTCTCCTCACTCTCCTCACTCTCCTCACTATCCTCACTCTCCTCACTCCCCTCACTCTCCTCACTCTCCTCCCTTGCCTCACTCTCCTCACTCTGCTCACTCCCCTCCCTCTCCTCACTCTCCTCACTCTCCTCACTCTCCTCCCTCGCCTCACTCTCCTCCCTCTGCTCCCAATTCTCACTCTCTTCATTCTTCTCACTCACCTCCCTCTCCTCAATTTTCTCACTCTCCTAACTCTCCTCCATCTCCTCCCTCTCCTCCCAATTCTCACTCTCTTCATTCTTCTCACTCACCTCCCTCTCCTCAATCTTCTCACTCTCCTAACTCTCCTCCCTCTCCTCACTCTACTCAATCTCCTCATTCATCTCACTCACCTCCCTCACCACTCTCCTCACTCTCCTCAATCTCCTCAATCTCCGGACTCGTCTCACTCGCCTCACTCGCCTCACACTACTCTCACTACTCACACTACTCACTCTACTCCCTGTGCTCACTTTCCTCCATCTACTAACTCTCCTCACTCTCCTCACTCTCCTCACAATCCTCAATCTCCTCATTATTGTCACTCTCATCCCTCTACTCACTCTTCTCACTCGCATTACTCACCTTACCTATCTCACTCTCCTCACTCTCCTCACTCTCCTCACTCTCCTCACTCTCCTCACACTCCTCACACTCCTCACACTCCTCTTGATCCTCACTCTCCTCCCTCTCCTCACTCTCCTCACTCTCCTCGCTCTCTTCCCACCACTCACTCACCTCACTATCCTATCTCTCCTCCCTCTCCTCCCTCTCTTCACTCTCCTGACTCGCCTCACTCGCCTCACTCTCATCCCACTCCTCCCACTCCTCCCACTCCTCTCTCTCCTCACTCTCCTCACTCTCCTCCCTATCACTCTCCTCCCTCCCCTCACTGTCCTCCCTCCCCTCGCTCACCTCCCTCCCCTCGCTCCCCGACCTCTACTCACTCTCCTACCTCTACTCACCCTATGCACTCTCCTCCCTCTCCTCAGTCTCTGCACTCTCCTCACTCTCCTCACTCTCCTCACTCTCCTCACACTCCTCACACTCCTCACACTCCTCTTGATCCTCACTCTCCTCCCTCTCCTCTCTCTCCTCCCTCTCCTCCCTGTCTTCCCTCCACTCACTCTCCTCACTATCCTCTCTCTCCTCCCTCTCCTCCCTCTCTTCACTCTCGTGACTCGCCACACTCGCCTCAATCTCCTGCCACTCCTCCCACTCCTCCCTCTCCTCAATCTCCTCCCTATGACTCTCCTCCCTCCCCTCACTCTCCTCCCTCTCCTCCCTCTCCTCACTCTCCTCCCTATCTTCCCTCCACTCAATCTCCTCACTATCCTCTCTCTCCTCCCTCTCCTCACTCTCCTCACTCTCCTCCCTCTCTTCCCTCCACTCACTCTCCTCACTATCCTCTCTCTCTTCCCTCTCCGACCTCTCTTCACTCTCCTGACACACCTCACTCGCCTCACTCTCCTCACTCTCCTCCCACTCCTCCCACTCCTTTCTCTCCTCACTCTCCTCACTCTCCTCCCTATCACTCTCCTCCCTCCCCTCCCTCTCTTCCCTCCACTCACTCCCACTATCCTCTCTCTCCTCCCTCTCCTCCCTCTCTTCACTCTCCTGACTCGCCTCACTCGCCTCACTCTCCTCCCACTCCTCCCACTCCTCTCTCTCCTCACTCTCCTCACTCTCATCCCTATCACTATCCTCCCTCCCCTCACTCTCCTCCCTCCCCTCCCTCTCCTCCCATCCCTCCCTCTCCTCCCTCCACTCACTCTCCTACCTCTACTCACTCTATGCACTCTCCACCCTCTCCTCACTCTCCTAACTATCCTAACTCTTCTCCCTCTCCTCACTCTCCTCACACTCCTCCCTCAGCTCACTCTCCTAACTCTCCCCCTCCCCTCACTCTCCTCCCACTCCTCAATATCCTCATTCTCCTCACTCTCCTCACTCTCCTCACTCTCCTCACACTCCTCTTGATCCTCACTCTCCTCACTCTCCTCACTCTTCTCCCTCTCCTCACACTCCTCTTGCTCCTCCCTCTCCTCCCTCTCCAGACGCTCCTCACTCTACTCACTCTCCTCTTGCTCCTCACTCTCCTCACACTCCTCACACTCCTGTTGCTCCTCATTCTCCTCACTCTTCTCCCTCTCCTCACACTCCTCTTGCTCCTCACTCTCCTCACTCTCCTCATTCTCATCATTCTCCTCACTCTCCTCTTGCTCCTCACTCTCCTCTTGCTCCTCATTCTCCTCACTCTTCTCCCTCTCCTCACACTCCTCTTGCTCCTCACTCTCCTCACTCTCCTCACTCGCCTCATTCTCCTTACTCTCCTCACACTTCTCTTGCTCCTCCCTCTCCTCTCTCTCCTCTCTCTCCTCTCTCTCCTCACTCTCCTCAGTCGCCTCATTCGGCTCACTCGCCTCACTCGCCTCACTCTCCTCACTCTCCTCACTTTCCTCCCGCTCCTCACCCAACTCCCTCCACAACTTTCCTCACTCTCCTGCTCTTGTCACTCTCCGCCGCTCCTCAATGTCCTCACTCTCCTCACTCTCCTTTCTCGCCTCACTCTCCTCACTATCCTCACTCTCCTCACCCCCATCACTCTGCTCTCTCCCCTCACTCTCCTCACTCTACTCAAACTTCTCCCTCTCCTCACTCTCCTCACTCTCCTCCATCTCCTCACACTCCTCACAATCCTCAACCTCCTCATTCTTGTCACTCTAATCCCTCTCCTCACTCTTCTCACTCGCATCACTCACCTTACCCTCCTCACTCTCCTCACTCTCCTCCCTCTCCTCCCTCTCCTCCCTATCCTCCCTCTCCTCCCAATTCTCACACTCCTCATTCTTCTCACTCACCTCCTTCTCCTCAATCTTCTCACTCTCCTAACTCTCCTCCCTGTCCTCACTCTCCTCATTCATCTCACTCACCTCCCTCTCACCCCTCTCCTCCCTCTCTTCCCTCTCCTTCCTCTCCTCACTCTCCTCAATCTCCTCAATCTCTTCACTCTCAATCTCTTTACTCGCCTCACTCTCCTCACACTACTCACTCTACTCCCACTCCTCCCTGTGCTCACTTTCCTCCTTCTACTAACTCTCCGCACTCTCAGCACTCTCCGCACTCTCCGCACTCTCTTAAGACTCCTACTCTCCTCAATCTCCTCATTCTTCTCAATCTTCTCCCTCTCCTCACTCACTTCACTCTACTCACTTTCCTCACTTTCCTCACTCTACTCACTCTCGTCAATCTCCTCACTCTCCTCTGTCTCTTCACTCTCCTCACTCTCATCCCTCCACTCACTCTCCTCACTCTCCTCTCTCCTCACTCTCCTCCCTCTCCTCAATCTCTTCACTCTCCTAACTCGCCTCACTCACCTCACTCTCCTCCCACTCCTCACTCTCCTCACTCCCCTCACTCTCCTCACTCTCCTCCCTCTCCTCACCCTCCTACCTCTACTCACTCTCTGCACTCTCCTCACTTTCCTAACTCTCCTAACTATCCTCACTCTTCTCCCTCTCCTCACTCTCCACACACTCCTCCCTCAGCTCACTCTCCAGCTCTCCTCTCTCCCCTCACACTCCTCAATCTCCTCATTCTTCTCAATCTTCTCCCTCTCCTCACTCACTTCACTCGACTCACTTTCCTCACTTTCCTTACTCTACTCACTCTCCTCACTCTCCTCACTCTCCTCACTCTGCTCACGCTCCTCGCGCTCCTCACTCTCCTCACTCTCCTCATTCGGCTCACTCTCCTCACTCTCCTTACTCTCCTCACACTCCTCACTCGCCTCACTCACCTCATTGTCCTCACCCTCCTCACTCGCCTCAATCGCCTCACTCTCCTCACGCTCCTCACGCTCCTCTCTCTCCTCACTCGCCTCACTCGCCTCACTCTCCTCACTCGCCTCACTCTCCTCACTCTCCTCACTCTCCTCACTCGCCTCACGCTCCTCACACTCCTCACTCTCCTCTCTCCTCAGTCGCCTCACTCGCCTCACTCTCCGCACTCTCCTCACTCTCCTCACTTTCGTCCCGCTCCTCAACCAACTCCCTCTCACATTTCCTCACTCTCCTGCTCTAGTCACTCTCCGCCGCTCCTCAGTCTCCTCACTCTCCTCACTCTCCTCTCTCGCCTCACTCTCCTCACTATCCTCACTCTCCTCACTCCTATCACTCTGCTCCCTCCCCTCCCGCTCCTCACTCTCCACACTCTCCTCCCTCCCCTCACTCTCCTCACTCTCCTCACACTTCTCACTCTCCTCACTCTCCTCACTCTCATCCCTCTCCTCACTCTCCTCACTCTCCTCACTATCCTCACTCTCCTCACTCCCCTCACTCTCCTCACTCTCCTCCCTTGCCTCACTCTCCTCACTCTGCTCACTCCCCTCCCTCTCATCACTCTCCTCACTCTCCTCCCTCGCCTCACTCTCCTCCCTCTGCTCCTAATTCTCACTCTCTTCATTCTTCTCACTCACCTCCCTCTCCTCAATCTTCTCACTCTCCTAACTCTCCTCCCTCTCCTCCCTCTCCTCCCAATACTCACGCTCTTCATTCTTCACACTCACCTCCCTCTCCTCAATCTTCTCACTCTCCAAACTCTCCTCCCTGTCCTCACACTCCTCAATCTCCTCATTCATCTCACTCACCTCCCTCTCACCACTCTCCTCACTCTCCTCACTCTGCTCACTCTCCTCACTCTTCTCACTCTCCTCCCTCTCCTCAATCTCCTCAATCTCCGGACTCGCCTTCCTCGCCTCACTCGCCTCACATTACTCACACTACTCACACTACTCACTCTGCTCCCTGTGCTCACTTTCCTCCATCTACTAACTCTCCTCCCTCTCCTCACTCTCCGCACTCTCCTCTCTCTCCTCCCTCTCCTCATTCTCCTCATTCGCCTCACTCGCCTCAATCTCCTCACTCTCCTAACTCCCCTTCCTCTGCTCCCTCTCCTCTATTGACCCATTCTCCTCTCTTTCCTCATTCGCTTCGCGCTCCTCACTCGCCTCACGCACCTCACTCTACTCAATAACCTAACTCTCTTCACTCTCCTCACTCTCCTCACGCTCCTCAGAATCCTCACAATCCTCACAATCCTCACTCTGCTCACTCTGCTCATTCTGCTCACTCTGCTCACTCTGCTCACTATCCTCAATCTCCTCAATCTCCTCAATCTCCTCAATCTCTTCACTCTCCTGACTTGCCCCACATGCCTTAGTCTCCTCGCAATCCTCACTCTCCTCCCTCTCCTCCCTCTACTCCCTCCTCTCACTCTCCTCACTCTTCTCCCTCTCCTCACACTCCGCCCTCTCCTCACAATCCTCACAATCCTCACAATCCTCAGTCTCCTCACTTTCCTCACTCTCCTCACTCTCCTTACTCTCCTCCCTATCCTCCCTCCTCTCACTCTCCTCACTCTTCTCCCTCTCCTCACACTCCGCCCTCTCCTCACAATCCTCAATCTCCTCACTCTCCTCACTCTCCTCACACACCTCTCGCTCATCCCTCTCCTCAGTCTGCTCACTCTCCTCAGTCGGCTCAGTTGGCTCAATCGCAACACTCTCCTCACTCGCCTCACTTTCCTCCCGCTCCTCACCCAACTCCCTCTACAACTTTACACTCTCCTATTCTCGTCACTCTCCGCTGCTCCTTAATCTCCTCACTCTCCACAATCTCCTCTCTCGCCACACTCTCCTCACTAACCTCACTCTCATCACTCCCATCACTCTGCTCCCTCCCCTCCCTCTCCTCATTCTCGTCACTCTACGCTCTCTCCTTCTTCCCCCCCTTTCCCAACTCTCCTCCCTCTCCTCCCTTTTACTCACACTCCTCCCTCTCCTCCCTCTACTCACTCTCTGCACTTTCCTCCCTCCCCTCACTCTCCTCACTCTCCTCACTCTCCTCATTCTTCTTACTCTGCTCCCTCTCCTCAATCTCCTCATTCTTCTCACTCTGGTCCCTCTCCTCAATCTCCTCACTCTCCTTCCTCTACTCACTCTCCTCACTGTCGTCAATATCCTCCCTCTCCCCTCTCTCCTCACTCTCCTCACTCTCCTCACTCTCCTCACTCTCCCCGTTGTCCTCACTCTCCTCCCTCTCCTCCCTCTCCTTCCTCTCCTCCCTTCCCTCTGTCTCCTCACTCTCCTCACTCTCCTCACTCTCCTCACTCTCCTCACTCTCCTCCCTCCCCTCCCTCTCCTCATTGAGCTCACTCTCCTCCCTCTCCTCACTCACCTCCCTCTCCTCCCTCTCCTACCTCTCCTACCTCTCCTACCTCTACTCACTCTCCTACCTCTACTCACTGTCTGCACTCTCCTCACTCTCCTCACTCTCCAAACTATCCTCACTCTTCTCCATCTCCTCACTCTCCTAACTCTCCTCCCTCTCCTCACACTCCTCAATCTTCTCACTCTTCTCCCTCTCCTCACTCTCCTTCCTCTCCTTCCTCACCTCACTCTCCTCACTATCCTCACTCTCGTCACTCTGCGCACTCTCGTCATTCTGCGCACTCTCGTCACTCTCCTCCCTCTCCTCACTCTCCTCACTCTCCTCACTCTCCTCACTCTCCTTCCTCTACTCACTCACCTCACCTCACTCTCCTCACTCTCCTCCCTCCCCTCACACTCCTCAATCTCCTCATTCTCCTCATTCTCCTCACTCTCCTCACTCTCTTCCCTCCACTCACTCACCTCACTATCCTATCTCTATCCCTCTCCTCCCTCTCCTCAATCTCTTCACTCTCCTGACTCGCCTCACTCGCCTCACTCTCCTCCCACTCCTCCCACTCCTCTCTCTCCTCACTCTCCTCACTCTCCTCCCTATCACTCTCCTCCCTCCCCTCACGCTCCTCACTCTCCTGCCCCCCTGCCTCTACTCACTCTCCTTCCTCTATTCACTCTATGCACTCTCCTCCATCTCCTCACTCTCCTAACTATCCTCACTCTTCTCCCTCTCCTCACTCTCCACACACTCATCCCTCACCTCACGCTCATAACTCTGCTCCTTCCCCTCCCTCAACTCACACTCCTCAATCTCCTCACTCTTCTCCTCTCTGCACTCTCCGCACTCTCCTCACTCTCCTCTTTCTCCTCACTCTGCTCACTCTCCTCACTCTTCTCCCTCTCCTCACACTCCTCTTGCTGCTCACTCTCCTCACATTCCTCTCTCTCCTCACTCTCCTCACTCTCCTCTTGCTCCTCCCTCTCCTCACTCTCCTCACTCTCCTCACTCTCCTCACTTGGCTCACTCGCCTCCCTCTCCCCCTTCTCCTCCCTCTCCTCATTCTCCTCACTCTCCTCCTTCTACTAACTCTCCTCCCTCTCCTCACTCTTCTCTCTCTCCTCTCTCTCCTCAATCTCCCCACTCTCCTCATTCGACTCACTCGCCTCAGTCTCCTCACTCTCTTAAACTCCCCTTCCTCTGCTCCCTCTCCTATATCTAACCATTCTCCTCACTCTCCTACCTTTCCTCACACTCCTCACACTCCTCAATCTCTTCACAATCCTGACTCGCCCCACATGCCTTTGTCTCCTCACAATCCTCACACTCCTCAATCTCCTCATTCTTCTCCCTCTTCTCCCTCTTCTCCCTCTTCAACCTCTCCTCACTCTCCTCACTCTCCTCACTCTCCTCACTCTCCTCACTCGCCTCAGTCTCCTCCCTCTCCTCACTCTCCTCACTCTCCTCACTCTCCTCACTCTCTTCCCTCCACTCACTATCCTCTCTCCTCACTCTCCTCCCTCTCCTCAATCTCCTCACTCTCCTCACTCTCCTCTCTCGCCTCACTCGCCTCACTCTCTTCCCTCTCCTCCCTCTCCTGCCTCTCCTCCCTCTCCTCCATTTTACTCAACCTTCTCCCTCTCCTTCCACCCTCACTCTCCTCACTCTCCTCACACTTCTCCCTCTCCTCAATCTCCTCCCTCTCCTCACTCTCCTCACTCTCTTGTCTCCACTCACTCTCCTCACTATCCTCTCTCTCCTCCCTCTCCTACCTCTCTTCACTCTCCTGACACGCCTCACTCGCCTCACTCTCCTCACTCTCCTCCCACTCCTCCCACTCCTCTCTCTCCTCACTCTCCTCACTCTCCTCCCTATCACTCTCCTCCCTCCCCTCCCTCTCTTCCCTCCACTCACTCTCACTATCCTCTCTCTCCTCCCTCTCCTCCCTCTCTTCACTCTCCTGACTCGCCTGACTGGCCTCACTGTCCTCACACTCCTCCCACTTCTCCCACTCCTCTCTCTCCTCACTCTCCTCACTCTCCTCCCTATCACTCTCCTCCCTCCCCTCACTCTCCTCCCTCCCCTCCCTCTCCTCCCATCCCTCCCTCTCCTCCCTCCACTCACTCTCCTACCTCTGCTCACTCTATGCACTCTCCACACTCTCCTCACTCTCCTAACTATCCTCACTCTTCTCCCTCTCCTCACTCTCCTCACACTCCTCCCTCACCTCACTCTCCTAACTCTCCCCTCCCCTCACTCTCTCCCACTCCTCAATATCCTCATTCTTCTCACTCTTCTCCCTCTCTGCACTCTCCGCACTCTCCTCACTCTCCTCACTCTCCTCACACTCCTCTTGATCCTCACTCTCCTCACTCTCCTCACTCTTCTCTCTCTCCTCACAATCCTCTTGCTCCTCCCTCTCCTCCCTCTCCAGACTCTCCTCACTCTACTCACTCTCCTCTTGCTCCTCACTCTCCTCACACTCCTCACACTCCTCTTGCTCCTCACTCTCCTCACTTTTCTCCCTCTCCTCACACTCCTCTTGCTCCTCACTCTCCTCACTCTCCTCATTCTCCTCTTGCTCCTCACACTCCTCTTGCTCCTCACTCTCCTCTCTCTCCTCACTCGCCTCACTCTCCTCACTCTCCTCACTTTCCTCCCGCTCCTCACCCAACTCCCTCCACAACTTTCCTCACTCTCCTGCTCTTGTCACTCTCCGCCGC
>NW_027253769.1:0-12413 GCF_044704955.1 Pristiophorus japonicus
CTGGCTATGGTTATCTTCATGGCAAAAGCATAGTGCAACCTCTACCTTAACCTATTGTGGGGGAGGGAGCGGAGTCTTTTGTTGAACTCCGCTCCCTCCGCAGCCCAGCGAGGAGTCCCTCGAGCTCGCGCAGCTCAAGGTGCTGCTCCTTTGTCAAGGGCCCGCCCGCGGCCAAGGTTTTAACGGCGGCGCGGACGGACCCCTTGATCAGCTCCGGCTCGGACCATTTTTCCAGGGCCAGTCGGGCTTGGTCGCGGCGACCCCGGCTCTGGGCCAAAAAGTCCCGGAGTTCCTTTGCAGGAACGAGGAGGGCCTCAGCGGCGGCCGCGAGTAGATCCACCGCCTCACTGGCGGTGGTCTCTAGGTCTTCACCCGCGTCCCCCACCGAGTCCCCGTCCTCCTCCGGGAGGTGGCCGCCAGCAGCCGGCCCATCGACCGCACAAGGTACGGCAAATGAACCGGCCGCTCCAACCGGCCCTGGCACTGCCCCGATCCCACCCCCAGGATCGTCGGCAGAGGAGTCCCCACTGGGCTCTTTTAAAAATGGTGCTGGGTCGGGAAATGACAGCGGAAGGGGTTCCCCCTCCGCCCCAGGAACCGGAGAACAAGGAGAGACCCGGCCATAGGAAATCCCCAGGCCCTCCAAGTGCTCCAGCTCCAAAGTAAGGGGCGAGGGTGGGTGTTCCTCCCCCTCCCCGCTGCCACCCCCCGGCCCAGCATCTACAGTATCATTAAAATCAATTGTTTCATTCTCTGCCGGGTCGAGCAAATCCCGGGGGAAGTTGGGTAATAGCTGGGCGGGCTCAGGTTCGGCCTTTTCGGCCTCGCCCGCCTCAGTCCCCGGGACGCCCGGCCCGGCGGCTACGCATTCCTCCGCGGTCCCCACGCCCCCCACGACAGGCAGATCTTCCACTCCATCCCCGGGAGGCAGAGGCTGGGCAGCCTCAACTGTCTCACCCTCCCCGGGGAAAGACTCCTCGCGCCTGCAGCGCAATTTGGGGGCGCTGGTGGGGGACGCGGGACACGCGGCGGGCACCGACTCCTCCGCGGAGGGATGTTGTTCCCCCTCCGCCTCATTGGGGCGGTGCCTCTTTTTGTTCCTGGGGGCGCGCGGAGTCAGGGAGACCCCCATGTCTGCCGAGGCCTCCCGCTCCGCCCCCCCCTTTTCCTTTTCTTGCCCGCGCCCGGGCCCCTCTGTGGTGTTGTTCAAGGGCTCGGGCACGGGCTCGGGGCACCCCGCGCTCGCCGGTGACGGGGTTGGGCTGAGCGCGGTGGTCAAATTATCCGGCGCACTGAGGGGACCCGCCTCTTGATGTTTTGTCTTCTTCCGCGCCTTCTTTCCGGTCGGACGCTCTCCCTCCCCCCCGCCGGAGGCCCTGAAAACAAAGGCCTCCGACGATGCCCGCGCACCCATGGCTCCCGGCACGCGGACGCAACTAGGGGGAGGGGTGGCGGCGGCGCCAGCCTTGGCCGCCTTCGGTGGTTTGGCGGCCTTGGAGGCGGGGCAGTTCTTGCGAACGTGCCCCACCTCCCTGCAGGCATGGCACCGCACGCCGTCCGACGTCCAGAAGACGCGGTAGGCAGTCCCCTCGTGCACCACATTAAAATGACCTTCCGTCGTCTCCTCCCGCGCCAGCCGGACAAAGAGCTGGCGGCGGAAGGAGAACACGTGGCGCAGGCTGTTCTCCCTGAGGCCGAGCGGTATGGGGTTGATCCCTGACCTTACCTCCCCCAGTTGTTGTAGGTGAGGGAGGAGGAGCTCAGCGGAAACAAAGGGCGGGACGTTTGAAACGATGACCCTCTGCGCGGTGGCCTCGAGAGGGTCCACCGGCAGGAACGTCCCGCCCACCGTGAGCCCCTTTTCAAGGGCCAGGGACACCGCCCGCTCCGACCCCAGGAAGAACACGGCCTTCCCAGACATCTTGGAGGCTGCGACAATGGCCGAGGGGCCGACTACCCCAGCCATCGCCCGCACGCACTCCTCGATGCTCATTGTGGGGTGAGTGTAGCTCTTGACCCCGTGTTTTTTTTGTTATTAGTCTGAAAGGTGGCAGGGCAGCGGCTGGCGCAGGAGGTGCCGTGGATGTGGACACCGCCTGCGCATACGACCTTGCTGGCCCTGCCACCGGCGTGGATGGGGTCGCCATCACGGGGTCCCTTTAAGGGCTACACCCACCCCAAAGTCACAGGCCTTAATGGTCTTTATTAGGCCTCTTGTAGATTGACTGAGCAGAGGAGCCCTTAACGAGGCACCTCTCCCCTCGTTGACAATTGGGGAGAGGCCTTGCTCCCTCTGCTCAGTTGTCTTAATTGGTTTTTTTTTTTAAAATTTGGAAGGAAAGGGTTCTCAGAGAGAGAGGGGAGAAACAGAGTAGCAGAGAAAAGAGAGAGGGGGGTGGGAAGGGGGGGGGGCTGCGAGGGCAGGTCTCTCCCCGCAGCTGTGGGTGGGTGCACTCCCCAGATGGCAAAACACAAAAGTCTTTGAGGTGGTCTTCAGGTGGGGGGAGAAGATGTCTTCACCTGGGGTAGCTGGAGCCACCAGGCACTCCTAACGATCTTTAATTGGGTGATTGATGACAATCTTCAGCCTGGTAGCTCCAGCTATCCCAGGCTAGGCAAATGTGGGGGGTGGGGGGGGTTCCAATTGTGGGGGGGGCCCAGTTGTAAGCACGGCCCCCACGCACACTACCACACACACACACACACACCCCCCGCGATGTTCCGGCCCTCAGTGGTCTTCTTTCCTCCCCCCACCGATACAACAAAGTCTGTTTGGGGAAATGCACCCACACCCACCTGTAGAATGTAGAGTCTCCCTCCTTCCACACTGGATGGTTGTTGTTGGTTTTTCCCCCTCTCTCCAACTCTTTGCAGAAATGATAAAGATGTTGTAAAGTTTTCTTTTCTCCTCCTCTCCCTCTGGGTTAAAGTGGTGTTGAAGCCCCTTCCTTCCTTCTGTTCCTGGGCTGGTCTCAGGGCTCCCCAGGCAGGAGCTCAAGTTGCTAGCTGCTTTCCTCACTGCTCACAGCTTCTACTGAGCAGGACACGCCTCCACTGCTCTACCATTGGTTCCTTGGGCATAAATGACAGAAGGATAGTTTGCAGGTGAAGCAGGTAATCAGGAAGGCAAATGGAATATTGGCCTTCATTGCGAAAGGGATGGAGTACAAAAGCAGGGAGGTCTTGCTGCAACTGTATAAGGTATTGGTAAGGCCGCACCTGGAGTACTGCGTGCAGTTTTGGTCACCTTACTTAAGGAAGGATATACTAGCTTTGGAAGGGGTACAGAGACGATTCACTAGGCTGATTCCAGAAATGAGGGGGTTACCTTATGATGATAGATTGAGTAGACTGGGTCTTTACTCCTTGGAGTTCAGAAGGATGAGGGGTGATCTTATAGAAACATTTAAAATCATGAAAGGGATAGACAAGATAGAGGCAGAGAGGTTATTTCCATTGGTGGGGGAGACTAGAACTAGGGGGCACAGCCTCAAAATACGGAGGAGCCAATTTAAAACCAAGTTGAGAAAAAATTTCTTCTCCCAGAGGGTTGTGAATCTGTGGAATTCTCTGCCCAAGGAAGCAGTTGAGGCTAGCTCATTGAATGTTTTCAAGTCAAAGATAGATAGATTTTTAACCAATAAGGGAATTAAGGGTTACGGGGAGAGGGCGGGTAAGTGGAGCTGAGTCCACGACCAGATCAGCCATGATCTTATTGAATGGCGGGGCAGGCTCGAGGGGCTAGATGGCCTACTCCTGTTCCTAATTCTTATGTTCTTATGTTCTAAAAGAGGGGACCGATGCCGACATTGAAGTTAAGGAGGAAGAGAGTGAAATATTGGATGGGATAAACATAGTAAGAGAGGAAGTATAAGCATCTTTGAAAGTCGATAAATTGCCAGGACCAGATGAAATATATCCTAGGCTATTAAAAGAAGCAAGGGAGGAAATTGCAGAGGCTCTGACCATCATTTTCCAATCCTCCCTGGCTACAGGAGTGGTGCCAGAGGATTGAAGAACTGTTACCATTGTACCATTGTTTAAAAGGGAGGAAGGGGTAAATGGAGTAATTACAGGCCAGTTAATTTAACCTCAGTGGTGGGCAAATTATTGGAATCAATTCTGAATGACAATATAAACCTTCATTTAGAAAGTCACAGATCAATCAAGGATGCTTTCCTTTATTAGCCGAGACGTAGAATATAAAAGCAGCGAAGTTATGCTAGAACTGTATACAATAGATGGCCGGAGGTCCACTTCATGGAAGGAGGAGAGGTCAGAGTAGCCATAGCCATTGTGCACACCATGTGCTCACCAGGTGCACCACGGTTGAGTGAGAACAGTGCCCTGGGAGAGGCCAGGACATTGCTGGAGGAAGAAAGGAAGGCCAGGACGTCGCTGAAGGGAGGAAAGCCTGAACATCGCCGGAGGGAGGAAGGCCTGAACGTCGCCGGAGTGATAAAGGCCCAAACGTCGCTGGTCATCAAATTCAGCCTTGAACAACGCGGACCATTTTCCATACCTCGGGAGCCTACTATCAGCAAGGGCAGACATCGACGACGAGGTCCAACACCATCTTCAGTGTGCCAGCGCAGCCTTCGGTCACCTGAGGAAGAGAGTGTTTGAAGACCAGGACCTCAAATCTGGCACCAACCTTATGGTCTATAGGGCAGTAGTGATACCTGCCCTCCTATATGGCTCAGAGATGTGGACCATATACAGTAGACACCACCAGCACTGCCTCCGCAAGATCCTGCAAATCCACTGGGAGGATAGACGAACCAACATCAGTGTTCTCGATCAGGCCAACTTCCCCAGCATCGAAGCACTGACCATACCCGACCAGCTCCATTGGGCAGGCCATATCATCTGCATGCCCGACACGAAACTCCCAAAGCAAGTGCTCTACTCGGAACTCCTTTATGGCAAGCGAGCCCCAGGTAGGCATCGGAAACGTTTCAAGGACACCCTCAAAGCCTCCTTGATAAAGTGCAACATCCCCACTAGCACCTGGGAATCCCTGGCCCAAGATGCCCTAAGTGGAGGAAGAGCATCTGGGAGGGCGCTGAGCACCTCAAGTCTCGTCACCGAGAGCATGCAGTAACCAAGCGCAGACAGCGAAAGGAGCGTGCGGCAAACCAGACTCCCCACCCACCCTTTCCTTCAATGACTGTTGCACCTGTGATAGAGACTGTAATTCCCAGTCACCTGAGAACCCACTTTTATAGAGTGAAGCAAGTCTTCCTCGATTTCGAGGGACTGCCTATGATGATGATGATGTATACAACACTAGTTAGGCCATAGCTTGAGTACTGCGTACAGTTCTGGTCACCACATTACAGGAAAGATGTGATTACACTAGAGAGGGTACAGAGGAGATTTACGAGGATGTTGCCAGGACTAGGAAAGTCTAGCTCTGAGGAAAGATTGGACAGGCTGGGGTTGTTTTCTTTGAAACAGAGGAGGCTGAGGAGAGACCTAATTCGGCACCATTACCTCCCCATTGGACTAATGGGGCCCCAGATATGATGGCAGCAGTCAGTGCTTGCACGCCATCAATTTGAGCCTTCATCAGAGCACACAGTGCATTGATGTCACCATGCACTGACGACATGGCAGAATGCAGGTGCAGTGTGGTCTTGGCCTGCCGTTCAATGGCTACTGCCACATCAGCCATGGCCCGCGCCATCATGTCTGGGACCCCATGGTCACTTATGGCATCCATCATCCTTTGGTATCTACCAAGGATGGGCTCAATGGGCTCCTGAGATGCAAATGCAAAGGTTGAAGCAGCCTCCACCACACTCAAAGCAAGTGCAGCCACGCTCTGTGGGATCCTCACCAATGCACCCATTAGCTCACGGTGCATCTACATTGACTCCCTGGACATGGGTTACAAGTCCAGGTCCCCATCTGCCTGTCTGTGAGCAGGACACATGGGCCCTCTGGAGAGCTGGCCCCCGAGCTTCCCCTCACACAGGGTGTTGCTGCAGGCCATTGGGGCCAGGAGCCTCAGCTTCATCCAACCCCGGGAAGATGGCCTCTTCCACCTGTGACATATTCTTTATGACATCACAACACACTTAGACTACAAGATGTCTCTACAGGACTTGTCAGGTGACCTTGTCACATGATGCTTTTATTAGATTAACATCAGCAGTTGCATTACCACAGTAGTCCACTAAGTGGAGCAGTAGTCCACTAGGTGGAGCTCTAGATTAAACTTCTCCCTCCTTAATGAAGAAGTAATTGTAACAAAATAATTATTATACATAACTTGCATGGTAATACACAACAAAAGGTATGGACTTATGTTGTCATATTTACAAATCAAACTTAACCACTGGTTTTCTGTTTTGAAGAGGATACCTTCGCTCTTGAACAGAACCTTCTGGTGAGGTCCTGGAGGTAGGGCTCATCTCCACCCCTACGATGCAGCTCACACATATTGTGCACAAGTTTGACCTGCAATAACAAAAACAAAAAACTTGTTAGTGGCTGTGTAGGTGCTGGTGTGCCACATATAGTCAACATAGCCAAGTTTGCTGATGATACAAAGATGGGAGGAAAAGCAATGTGTGAGGAGAACAGACAAAATCTGCAAAAGGACATAGACAGGCTAAGTGAGTGGGCAAAAATTTGGCAGATGGAGTATAATGTTGGAAAGTGTAAGGTCGCACTTTGGCAAAAAAAAAACCAAAGAGCAAGTTATTATTTAAATGGAGAAAGATTGCAAAGTGCTGCAGTACAGCTGGACCTAGGGGTACTTGTGCATGAAACACAAAAGGATAGTATGCAGGTACAGCAAGTGATCAGGAAGGCCAATGGAATCTTGGCCTTTATTGCAAAGGGGATGAAGTATAAAAGCAGGGAAGTCTTGCTACAGTTATACAAGGTATTGGTGAGGTCACACCTGGAATACTGCGTGCAGTTTTGGTTTCCATATTTACGAAAGGATATACTTGCTTTGGAGGCAGTTCAGAGAAGGTTCACTAGGTTGCTTCCGGAGATGAGGGGGTTGACTTATGAGAAAAGGTTGAGTAGATTCATTGGAATTCAGGTGATCTTATCGAAACATATAAGATTATGAGGGGGCTTGACAAGGTGGATGCAGAGAGGATGTTTCCATTGATGGGGGAGACTAGAACTAGAGGGCATGATCTTAGAATAAGGGGCTGCCCATTTAAAACTGAGATGAGGAGAAATTTCTTCTCTGAGGGTTGTAAATCTGTGGAATTCGCTGCCTCAGAGAGCTGTGGAAGCTGGGACATTGAATAAATTTAAGACAGAAATAGACAGTTTCTTAAACGATAAGAGGATAAGGGGTTATGGGAAGTGGGCAGGGAGGTGGAGCTGAGTCCGTGATCAGATCAGCCATGATCTTATTGAATGGCAGGGCAGGCTCGAGGGACCATATGGCCTACTCCTGCTCCTATTTCTTATGTTGTTATGTTTTTATCTTATATGTCTGCAGTAGGGTACTCGTGAGTAATATGGCAGTGTGCATATAGGCATTTCATCCTGCGTGGCTTCGCATAGTGGATGTGTGAATGGTGGGTCTGGGACAAAAGCAACTACCAGTAAGTGTGAGGCTTAGGCCTGTGACCACATATGAAGAGTTGAAAGGTGCTGCCAGATGGGCTCAGGCTGAGTAAGGAATTAGAAGATGAGAGACTCTTGGATGGGCAGGGCATGTCTGGTGAGGCGATCGAGGGGTCACAGGCTGGCTTCAGCATGGAGGAGCATGGCCTGGTAGACGTAGAGAAGGGTAGACATCACAAAGTCTTTACATTGTGTGAGATAGTGAGGTTCACAAGAAGACATTGGAAGATGAATGGAAAGGGTACTCACCCTGATGACCCTAGTAAGATTGTTGAATTTATTGCGGAATTGCATTGCTGTTGTGGCCACCGTGTTCTGGGCTGCAACATGCTGTGCCCCCTCCCTCCACAGCCTTGTCAGAATCCTAGGTGGTGGCTTTCACCCCCTGCAGGCACTCCAGCGAATCTCCACTGCCTCCAGCAGGGAGATAGCTGGTGTCCTCCTTGCTCCTCCATTTTCCACTCTGAAGACACTGTGGAGCTGCTCATGTGCTAACTTACCTTGCCGCGCCTTTGAGACTTGGATTCTTCCGGGGTCTGAATCGGAGTTCGGCGCATGCACAATGGCTCCGCAAAATTTAGCACCATAACTTTTGTTAGCGCTGCGCCCCCCGCCCCCCCCAAGTCAAGTGTGTAACAGTTGATTTTGCGCCACCTTTAGTTCTTAGTCCAATTCTGAAAAATTTCTCAGAGGGAGGCGCAGACTTTTTCAAGGCAATAAAATTACTGCTCTGCCTGGGTTACTGCCCCAACTAAGGCGTGACTGATTTTCTCCCCCAATAGCTTTGATCTTCCCGATATTTAGTTGGAGGAAATTTCTGCTCATCCAGTACTGGATGCCTGACTAGCAGTCTGACAATTTAGAGACCGTAGAGCATGTTCCTGCTAAGGTGCATGCGCGCACAGCTACACAGTAATCTGAAAAGTCCTGCGCAGGCTGCTCACCGTTTTTTACATTGTAAATACTGCGCATGTGCAGAAATTTAAAGAACGGAGTGACTGTTGCCAACAAACCGGAAGCTGTGCAGAAGCGTACTGGGCATTCCAACCATCGGAAGCGTGGGGGTTTATGCTATTTTTAAAATGATCACGCTAACGAGCTTGCTCCCTTCCTGGCTTTCCGGCTTTTTCACCAGCCCACTCCCTTCCCGGCTTAATATTTTTTTTTTTAACGAACCCACTCCCATGATGAACCTGCAGCGCACATGCGCAGACCGCTTCCAGTTCATTGGCAGCAGTCGTGCCCTGAAAAGAAAGCGCTCGCACAGAAAAAAAGCACAGCTTACAGGGAACATTGTAGTGGAGGGATTTATTGATGGGTGATGTCAGCATACATGTGGAACCAGACGTTGGGCCTAAATTCAGCCTCCCAAAAAGGCCACTTACCGCCAGAAAGCGGCGGCCAGGCGGCGGTGTCGAGCGGCCACCGACTTCCGGCCCAATGGCCACCACGATCGAAATTCACCTCGGGGATTTTTCTGCCAGTCCCCATTTCTGCCCCGCTGCTGCCGTCCGTCTGAAGCGCATCATCAAAGTGCGCACCGCCATTCTCCCGCACCTCCATGGCACCGCCCCCACCCCCCAACCCCACGAAATTTAGCTCCAAAAATCAACGATCCGCTGCACGGTGGCCCGACAGTTTATCCTGTTGGTGCACCTTCCTTTCACTGTGTGAGCCATGGCAGCACGGCGGCCCTTCGAGGGAAGGGCGCACTGCCGCAGCCGCCATGTGTTTTTTTCGCCAGCCAACTTCCCGATCGGCCGGACAATTATGGCCCTGTGTTCAGCCGGGCCACCGACAGGCAGCCTGGCATCCCCATTTGGGTGCCAGGCCGCTGGCCCGGCCAAAACCCTCCCTGGTGGCCCAGTGGCCGAGCCTAAATAATCACTGCTTCTCTCCCCTTTAAATGAAGGGACAGACATGGTGACACACACACGCACTGAGTGACAAAGGCGGAGACTCCATCCCACCCCTACTTCCGTCCCTCACCAGCACTTACCGCTGCACTTCCGGTCCGCTCCAAAAAAATTGCCAAAGAGCTGAAAATGGAACAAGAGTCCGCCTCGTCTGATGCGATGGTAAAAAGATTTAGATGCACCAGGTTTCCTGTGGGGGTGAATTTCTACCCTGTTGTATTTAAAAATAGATTAACTGGCCGTTCATCTCGTTGCAGCTTGTGGGGCCTTGCAGTGTGCAATATGGTTGTCACATTTACTTACATAACTGTAACCGCAGTTCAAAAATAAGTTTGTTGATAGCGAATTGTTTTGGGATGTTTCTGAGAAGTTTGGTGAGGCGCTTTGTAAAATATAAGTGCTTCTTTTCTTTGCTGTAGCTATAGCTTGCCACTGGATGGCACAAGACACACATCTGTCTTTTCGTCTAACTTAATAACAACAATAATAACTTACATTTATAGAGCGCATTTAATGTAGCAAAATGTCACAAGGCACTTATTAACAAGAGTGATATCTATAAAAACATTTTTGACACTGAGCCACAGAAGGAGATATTAGGACAGGCTTGGTCAAAGAGGTTGGTTTTAAGGTGCATGTTAAAGGAGGAAAGAGAAGTAGAGATGCGGAGAGGTTTAGGGAGGGAATTCCAGAGCTGGGGGCCCAGGCAGCTGAAAGTGCGACCGCTAATGGTGGAGCGATTAAAATCGGAGATGCGCAAGAGGCCAGAATTGGAGGAGCGCAGAGATCTCGGAGGGTTGTAGGGCTGGAGGAGGTTACAGAGATAGGGAGGGGCGAGGCCGTGGAGGGATTTGGAAACAAGGATGAGGATTTTAAAATGATAATTTTAATTTTTGAATTTTTCATTTCAGATGCAGTTGCTGTGTAAGTTCTGACTAAACATTATTTACAAAGGGCAGATAATTGGGAAGAAGATATTAAAGATTTCCTAATGATGCAGCCAGTGCAATTAACAACCTGCTACAGCTGCAAGGTATGCTGTCTGGATTGAAATGTGAGGAAGGCACTATGAAAATATCTCAGGCGAATGGGAGCTCATTATTTAGCGGGTCTGCCCACACGTTTTAGACTTAAAAAAGCTCCACGACAGTGAAGAGAAAAATGAAAAGTAAAATTAAGGAGTATGTTTATGAGTTCACACCCCCAATGTAGAGTCTCGCCTATTGAGAGGATATGTTGGGAATTTTGGCACATACTCCTGGCAGTTCATAATGCATGCTGGGACCACAACTGGTTAAATTACCTCTATAGCCTATAATAATAATAATAATAATAATAATAATTTTTATTTATATAGCGCCTTTAATGCAGTAAAACATCCCAAGGTGCTTCACAAAAGTGTAACAAGATAAAACATATAAATTTGACACCGAGCCACAAAAGAAGAAATTAAGGCAGATGACCAAAAGCTTGGTTAAAGAGGTAGGTTTTAAGGAGCATTTAAAAGGAGGAAAGAGAGGTAGAGAGGCGGAGAGTTTTAGGGAGGAGCCAAACAGTTGAAGGCACAGCCACCGATGGTTGAGCAGTTATAATGTGGGATGTTCAAGAGAGCAGAATTTGAGGAGCGCAGACATCTTGTGGGGTTGTGAGGCTGAAAAAGATTACAGAGATAAGGCCATGGAGTAATTTGTAAACAAGGATGAGAATTTTGAAATCGTGGTGTTGTTTAACTAGAAGCCAATGTAGGTCAGAAAGCACATGGGTGATGGGTGATCGTGACTTGGTGCGAGTTAGGTCACGGGCTACAGAGTTTTGGATAACGCCAAGTTTACGTAGTGTAGAATGCGGGAGGCCAGTCAGGAGTGAGTTGGAGTAGTCAAGTCTAGAGGTAACAAAGACGTAAATGAGGGTTTCAGCAGCAAAAGTGTTGAGGCAGGGGCATAGGCGAGCAATGTTATGGAGGTGGAAAAAGGCAGTTTTAATTATGCTGCGGATATGTGGCTGAAAATGAATTTCAGGGTCAAATATGACACCTAGTTGCGAACAGTCTTGTTCACCCTCAGATTGATGCTAGGGAGAGGGCTGGAGTCAGTGGTTAGGGAACACAGTTTGTGGCGGGGAAGATAATGGCTTCAGTCTTCCCGATATTTAATTCGAGAAAATTTCTGCTCATCCAGCACTGGATATCGGACAAGCTATCTGACAATTTAGATACCAAGCAGGGGTCGAGAGAAGTGGTGGAGAGATAGAGTTGGGTGTCGTTAGCGTACATGTAGAAACATGATATTGTCAAGGGGCAGCATATCGTTGTGAAATAAGAGGGGGCCAAGGACAGATCCTTGGGGGACACCAGAGGTAACGATGCGGGAGTGGGAAGAGAAGCCATTGCAGGAGATTTTCTGGTTACGATTAGATAGATGAATGGAACCAGGCGAGTGCAGCCCTACCCAGCTGACCAATGGTAGAGCGGCGTTGGAGGAGGGTGGAGTGGTCAACTGTGTCAAAGGCTGCAGACAGGTCCAGAAGGACGAGGAGGGATAGTTTACCTTGGTCACATTGACAAAGGATGTCATTTGTGACTTTGATGAGAGCCATCGCGGTACTGTGGCAGGGGCAAAAGCCAGATTGAAGGGATTCAAACATTGAATTCATGGAAAGATGGTCATGGATTTGGGACGTTCAAGTACTTTGGACAAGAAAGGGAGGTTGGAGATGGGGCGATAGCTAGCAAGCAAAGTGGGGTCGTGGGTTGTTTTTTTGAGGAGAGGGGTGATGACAGCAGATTTGAAGGAGAGGGGAACAGTACCTGAGGAGAGAGAACCGTTAACAATGTCAGTTAACATGGAAGCCAAAAAAGGAAGCTAGGTGGTCAGCAGTTTAGTGGGAATAGGGTCA
>NW_027253770.1:0-12408 GCF_044704955.1 Pristiophorus japonicus
GAGGGGGGAGGGGGAAGGAGAGGGGGGAGGGGGAAGGAGAGGGGGGAGGGGGAAGGAGAGGGGGGAGGGGGAAGAGGGGGAAGGAGAAGGAGGGAGGGGAATGGGAGGGGAGGGGGAAGGAGATGGGGGGGAATGGGGGGGGAGGGGGAAGGAGAGGGGGGGGAATGGGGGGGGAGGGTGAAGGGGAGGGGGGGAAATGGGAGGGGAGAAGAGAAGAGAAGAGGAGAGGGGAGGAGAGGGAGTGGGGGGCGGAGGAGGCTGAACGGGCCCGGCCGTCGAGAGGAAGCTTGGCCGAAGACTTCTGCCGGGGCCCGCCCCCAGCATGCTGCTGAGCGGCCGGGCCCCCGCCGAAGACATGGAGGGAGCGGTAGCTGAAGAGAGAGCCGGGGGTGGGGGGGAAGAGCCCGAGCAGGAGCTCATGAGGAGGGAGGTCCAGTCCGATCTTCGCCGCCCCAGTGAGCCCATTCGGCCAGGGCTAAGGGCAGCGTGCTTCGGGTCCCTCCCACACAACGTCTGGCGCCTGGAGCTACTGCGCATGTGCGCACACGCTAACGCGCATGTGCAGAGGTCCCGGCACTATTTTCAGCGCAGGGACCTGGCTCCGCCCCTACAGATTGTGCTGTGCTGCGCCAAGGGCCTGGAATGTTCCAGCAGAGGGGAGAATACCGAGGTAAGCTTTAGGCGCGGAAATCAGGCGTGGCTCGCGGGGCTGTGCCGTTCTAGGCGCAGCCCGAAACTTGGCCCCATTGTAATGTGGGAAACAGGGAATGAAAGGGAAAGGAAAAAGGAAAGAGACAAGCTTATATTTATAGTGCCTTTCACAACCTCAGGACATCCCAAAGCGCTTTTCAACCAATAATACTTTGAAATGTAGCTGTTGTTGTAACACCTAAAACACGGGAGCTAATTTGGGCAACAAGCTCCCACAAACAGCAATGAAATAAATAACCAGATGGGTTTTAGGTGTTGGTTGCGGGATAAATATTGGCCAGGATACTGGTAAAACAAGCTTGCTCTTCTTTGAACAGTGTCGTGTGACCTTTTACCTCCACCAGAGTGGTAGATGGGGACTTAATTTAGCATTTTATCCAAAAGACAGCACTTCTCAGTGCAGCACTCCCTCACTACTGCACTAACGTGTCAGCCTAGATTTTGTGCTCCAGTCTCCGAAGTGGTACTTGAACCTGCAACCTTCTGACTCAGGACGAGAGTGTGCTACCACTGAGCCACAGCTGACATTTGTGTCAATGTTCTCTGGCAAAGATCATTTTTATGGAGCTACCAGATTTTCTGGAAATATTAGGGAGTTATTTAACAAAGCACAATGCTAAATATTACATTAAAACTTTTAACCATGTACCCGGAGTCCAATTACGCAGTTCTGTTCAGCATATTGCTTCATCAACAAGCATCTGCCAAGAGGAAACAATTATTTTATAATCTTGGGATGTGGGCATCATTGGCACGATCAGCATGTTTTGCCCATCTCTGGTTGCTGAGAAGGTGATGGTGGGCCATCTTCTTGAATCGCTGCAGTCCATGTTAGTGCTATTAGTTGGGGAGTTCCAGGATTTTAACCCAGCAACAATGAAGGAATTGTAATATATGTCCAAGTCAGGGTGGTTTGTGGATTGGAAGTGATGTTATTCCCATGTAGCTCTTGCTCTTGTTCTTGTTCTTCTAGGTGGTGAAAGTCATGGGTTTGGGAGATGCTGTTGAAGAATTCTTGGAAAGTTGCTGCAGAGTGCATCCTCTAGCTAGTACACGCTGCGGTCAGGTTATGCCGCTGGTGGGAGGAGTGGATGTTTAGACTAATGGGTGAAGTGCCGATCAAGAACACAAGAGATAGGAGCAGGAGTAGGCCATACAGCCCCTCGAGCCTGCTCTGCCATTTAATACGATCATGGCTGAACCGATCGTGAACTCAGGTCCACTTCCCTGTCTGCTCCCCATAGCCTCCCCCACCCCCCCACTCCCTTATCAGTTAAAAAACTGTCTATTTCTGTCTTAATTTTATTCAATGACCCAGCTTCCACAGCTCTCTGAGGCAGCGAATTCTACAGATTTACAACCCTCAGAAGAAATTCCTCCTCATCTCAGTTTTAAATGGGTGGCCCCTTATTATAAGATTATGCCCCTTAGTTCTAGTCTCCCTTATCAGTGGAAACATCCTCTCTGCAACCACCCTGTCAAGCCCCCTCATAATCTTTTACGTTTTGATAAGATCACCTCTCATTCTTCTGCATTCCAATGAGTAGAGGCCCAATCTACTCAACCTTTCCTCATAAGTCAACCCCCTCATCTCCGGAATCAACCTAGTGAACCTTCTCTGAACTGTCTCCAAAGCAAGTATATTCTTTCTTAAATATGGAAACCAAAACTGTATGCAGTATTCCAGGTGTGGCCTCACCAATACCCTGTATAACTGTAGCAAGACTTCCCTGCTTTTATACACCGTCCCCTTTGCAATAAAGGCCAAGATTCCATTGGCCTTCCTGATGCACAAGTACCCCCAGGTCCCGCTGTACTGCAGCACTTGGCAATTGTTCTCCATTTAAATAATAACTTGCTCTTCCATTTTTTCTGCCAAAGTGCATAACCTCGCACTTACCAACATTATACTTCATCTGCCAAATTTTTGCCCACTCACTCAGCCTGTCCATGTCCTTTTGCAGATTTTTTTGTGTCCTCCTCACACATTGCTTTTCCTCCCATCTTTGTATTGTCAGCAAACTTGGCTACGTTACATTCAGTCCCTTCTTCCAATTTATTAATATAGGTTATAAATAGTTGGGGTCCCAGCACTGATCCCTGCGGCACCCCACTAGTTACTGATTGCCAACCCGAGAATGAACCATTTATCCCGACTCTCTGTTTTCTGTTAGTTAGTCAATCCTCTATCCATGCCAATATATTATCCCCAACCCCACAAACTTTTATCTTGTGCAGTAACCTTTTATGTGGCACCTTGTCAAATGCCTTCTGGAAGTCCAAATACACCACATCCACTGGTTCCCCTTTATCCATCCTATTCGTTGCATCCTCAAAGAATTCCAGCAAATGTGTCAAACATGACTTCCTTTTCATAAATCCATGCTGACTGACTCTGCTTGACTGAATTATGTTTTTTCAAATGTCCTGCTACTGCTTCTTTAATAATGGACTCCAACATTTTCCCAACCACAGATGTTAGACTAATTGGTCTATAATTTCCTGCTTTTTGTCTGCCTCCTTTTTAAAAAAAAAGTCATTACATTTGCAGTTTTCCAACCTGCTGGGACCTTCCCAGAATCCAGGAAATTTTGGTAAATTACAACCAATGCATCCACTATCCCTGCCGCTACTTCTCTCAAGACCCTAGGATGCAAGCCATCAGGTCCAGGGGATTTATCCGCCTTTAATCTCATTATCTTACTGAGTACCACCTCCTTCGTGATTGTTGGGATATTTTTAGTGTCCTCTCCCGTAAAGACTGATACAAAATAGATGGCAGAGTTTCTGCCATCTCCATGTTCCCCATTACTAATTTCCCAGTCTCATCCTCTAAAGGACCAACATTTACTTTAGCACGTCTTTTACTTTTTATATACCTGTAAAAACTCTTGCTATCTGTTTTTATATTTTATGCTGGTTTATGTTCATTGTCTATCTTCCCTTTCTTAATCATTTTTTTGGTCATTCTTTGCTGGCTTTTAAAAGCTTCCCAATCTTCCACTAGCTTTGGCCACTTCGTATGCCCTTGTTTTTAAATTGGATACCGTCCTTTATTTCTTTAACATAGAACATAGAAATTTACAGCGCAGAAGGAAGCCGTTTCAGCCCATCATGTCCACGCTGGCCGACAAAGAGCCGCACGACCCTTGGTCAGCAGCCCTAAAGGTTACATATAAACCTATGAACAATGACGGAAAGGCAAATAACATCAAGCCCAAACCAATCCGCCTCACACAACTGCAATATCCCTTATACTGAAACATTCTATACTCCACCCCAACCAGAACCACGTGATCTCCTGGGAGGCGCAAAAATCAGATAAAAACCCAGGCCAATTTAGGGAGGAAAAAATCTGGGAAAATTCCTCTCCGACCCATCCAGGAGATCGAAACTAGTCCAGGAGATCACCCTGGCCGTATTCTAGTTCCTGCAGTATTTACCATTATATCTGCGCCATCCAACAAAGTTTAATCCCAATTACCAGCTCTAGGTCCGTAACCCTGCAGGCTACTGCACTTTAAGTGCCCATGCAACCATCTCTTAAAAGTGGTGAGGGTTGTTGCATCTTCCAGGCAGCGAATTCCAGATCCTCACACCCCTCTGCGTAAAGAAGCCCCCCCCTCAAATCCCCTCTAAATCTTCCACCAACCACCTTAAAACTATGCCCCCCCCCCGTAATAAATCCCTCCACCAATGGAAATAGGCCCTTACTATCCACTAAGTCCAGGTCCCTCAATTTTTTGTACATCTCAATAAGGTCTCCTCTCAACCTCCTCTATTCCAATGAGAACAAACCCAGCCTATCCAATCTGTCCTCATAACTAAGATTCTCCATTCCATTTAGTTATCCACGGATGGCTATCTTTTCTTTTACACCCTTTCCTCCTCATTGGAATATATTTTTCTTGAGAGTTGTGAAATATCTCCTTAAATGTACGCCACTGTTCATCAACCAGTTCTACACTGTAATCTATTTTTCCAGTCCACTTAGCCAACTCTGCCCTCATACCTTTGTAGTCTCCTTTATTTAAGCTTAGTACGCTGGTTTGAGATCCAACTTTCTCACACTCCATCTGAATTTGAAATTCAACCATGTTATGATCAAATGGACTACTTTGTCCTCGATAATGTCAAGCTTCAAGTGCTGTTGTAGTTGCACCCATCCTGGCAAGTGGAGAGTATTCCATCAAACTCCTGACTTGTGCCTTGTAGGTGGCAGTGAAGCTTTGGGTAGTCAGGAGGTGAGCCACTCACTGCAGAATACCCAGCCTCTGACCCGCTCATAGCCGTAGAATTTATTTAACATGTCCAATTGAGTTCTGGTCAAAGGTCATCCCCAAGATGTTGATGTTTAATGCCATTTGAATGTCAAAGGGAGGTAGTTAGATTCTCTCTAGTTGGAGATGATCATTGCCTTGCACTTGCGTGGTGCAAATGTATTTGCCATTTATCAGCGCAAGCCTGGATGTTGTCCAGGACTTGCTGCATGCAGGCATGGACTCCTTTATTATCTAAAGAATTGTGAATGGAACTGTACACTGTATTGACCTTGCGTTGAAGCGAAGGTCTACGATGAAGCAGCTAGTTGCTTTGAAAACGGCTGCAGTGATGTCATGGTGGAGATAATTGGTCTTCAACAACCACAACCATCTTCTTTTGAGCTAGGTATGACACCAGCCAGTGGAGAGTTTTCCCCCGGATTCCCATTGACTTCAATTTTACTTGGGCTCCTCGAGGCCACACTTAGTCAAATGCTGTCTTGATGTCAAGGGCAGTTACTCTCACCTCACCTCTGGAATTCAGCTCTTTTGTCCATGTTTGAACAATAGCTGTAATGAGGTCTGTTGCCAAGAGGTTCGAGTGGAACCCAAAGTGAGCATCAGTGAGCAGGTTATTAGTGAACAAGTGCCGCTTGATAGTACTGTTGACAACCACTTCCATCACTTTGCTGATGATTAAAAGTAGCTTGTAGGATGGTAATTGGCAGGGTTGGATTTGGCCCACTTTTCTTTGTGGGCAGACCACACCAATTTTGCACTTTGTTGGGTAGATGCTAGTGTGGTCGCTGTACTTGAACAGATAAGCTGGGGGTGGAGCTAGTTCTAGTGACAGGTCTTCAGCACTACAGCCAGGACACTGTTGGTTCCCGTAACCTTTGCTGTGTCCAGTGCATTCAGTCATTTCTTTTTATCATGTGGAGTAAATCAAATTGACTGAAGACTAACATCGGTGATAGTGGGGACCGTAGGAAGAGACCAAGAAGGATCATTTGGCAGAGGGGTGGTTGTGAATGCTTCAGCTCTGCTATCATTGAAGATAGGGATGTTCATGGAGCCATTTTCTCCAGTTAGTTGCTTAACTGTCCACTACCATTCATGACTGGTCATGGCAGGATGGCAGAGCTTTGACCTGGTCCATTGGTTGTGGGATCGCTTAGCTCTGTATATAGCATGCTGCTTCTGCTGTTTAGCATGCATGTAATCCTGTGTTGCAGCTTCACCAGATAGCTATCTTATTTTCAGAAACGCCTGTGCTGCTCCTGTCATGCTCTTCTACACACATTTAACCAGGGTTGGTCATCTGGCTTGATGGTAATGGAGGAGTGTGGGATATGCCAGGCCATGAGTTTACAGGCTGTGGTGGAATGCAATTCTGGTGCTGGTGTTGACCGACAGTGCCTCATAGATGCCCAGTTTTGAGCCGCTAAATCCATTGTTAATCTATTATATTTAGCACGGTGGAAGTGTCACAAGGTACGATGGAGAGCGTCTTCAGTGTAAAGATGGGACTTGGTCGCCACAAGGACTGTGCAGTGGTCATTCCAACTAATATTGTCATGGAGATTCATCTGCGACAGGTAGATTGTCAAGTACCTCGTGTTGGTTGGCTCACCACCTGCTGCAAGCCCAGTCTTCAGAACTTGGCCAGCTCGGTCAGTGGTGGTATTACCAAGTCAGGCTTGGTGATAGACATCGATCCAGGAGATTTCACGGGGTCCCAGGACCACTCCAATCCAACTTTATACCACTGTACCTCCACCTCTGGTGAAACACGACACAGCTTAAGATGTTGATGGAGGAGTGTGGGACATTGACTAATCTGTGAGCATGACTATGTCAGGCTGTTCCTCTAGTAATCTGTGGGACAGCTCTCCAGACTTCGGCACCAGTCCCCTGATGTTAGTGACATTATCTAGGGATAACATATAGACGAGGAAGAAAAAAGGGGCCAAAGACAGATTCCATGTTCAGTTCCATTTGCAAATCCTATGTTAATGAAGCCGACCGTGCCCGCATGCAACAAGACCCGGACAACATTCAGGCATGTGATGATAAGTAGCAAGTAACATTCGCACCACACAAGTGCCAGGCAATGACCATCTCCAACAATAGAGAGCCTTGCCACCTCTTCAACGGGATACTGGGAGTTCAGAAGGATGAGGGGTGATCTTATAGAAACATTTAAAATAATGAAAGGGATAGACAAGATAGAGGCAGAGAGGTTGTTTCCACTAGTTGGGGAGACTAGAACTAGGGGGCACAGCCTCAAAATACGGGGGAGCCAATTTAAAACTGAGTTGAGAAGGAATTTCTTCTCCCAGAGGGTTGTGAATCTGTGGAATTCTCTGCCCAGGGAAGCAGTTGAGGCTAGCTCATTGAATGTATTCAAATCATTGATAGATAAATTTTTAACCAATAAGGGAATTAAGGGTTATGGGGAGCGGGCAGGTAAGTGGAGCTGAGTCCACGGCCAGATCAGCCATGATCTTTTTGAATGGCGGAGCAGGCTCGAGGAGCTAGATGGCCTACTCCTGTTCCTAATTCTTATGTTCTTGTTCTTATTAGCATCGCTGAATCCTCCACCATTGACCAAAAACCTAACTGGACCAGCCACATTAATACTGTGGCTGCAAGAACGGGTCAGAGGCTGGGTATTCTACAGCAAGTGACTCACCTCATGACTCCCCAAAGCCTTTTCACCATCTAGAAGCCACAAGTCAGTAGTGTAATAGAATACTCTCCACTTGCCTGGATGGGTGCAGCTCCAAAACACTCAAGAAATTCAACACCATCCAGGACAAAAAGCATGTTTGATTGGCACCCCATCCACCACCTTAAACATTCACTCCTTCCATCACCGGCGTACCATGGCCGTTGTGTGTACCATCTACAAGCTGCACTGTAACAACTCGCCAAGGCTTCTTCGACAGCACCTCCCAAACCCACAACCTCTCCCACCTAGAAGGACAAGAGCAGCAGGCACATGGGTACACCACCACCTGAAAATTCCCCTACAAGTTACATACAATCCTGACTTCACCTCTTAAACTGCAGCAGTTCAAGGCAGCGGCTCACCATCACCTTCTCAAGGGCAATTAGGGATGGCCAATAAATGCTGGCCTTGCCAGCGACACTCACATCCCATGAATGAATGAAAAAAATTATTTTGGGCATCCAGAAATAACAGCGCAGGGGCTGGAAGAAAAGACATTGCTGGAGATGCTTTCGCTAAGATATAGCTAAGAGTGGAACCAACTAAGTGCAATCCCAGTGAGATGTACAACAGAGGAAAGGCAATAGAGGACAATAGAAAACCATGTCAAAGGCTACAGGGGGATCAAGGAGGACCAAGAGGGATAAATGTCAGAGGATGTAATTTCCAACTTTGGTTAGAGCCATTTCAGCGCTTTGGTATGGATAGAAATCTGAGATTCAAACATTGCAGGAAAGAGGAGTAGAAATTTGGGAGGCAACACATTCCAGGACTTGAGGTAAAGGGGGACTGAAGATAGTGTGGTAGTTTGCAATGGTGGAGGGGCTAAGAGGGGTGGGGGGTGGGGGGTGGGGGGTGGGGTGGGGTGGGGCTTAGGCTTTTTTTTTTGAGGACCAGGGAGATGACGGAGGTTTTGAAAAGAAGGGGCACAGTACCCGAGGAAAGGGAACCATTTACAATGTCACCTATAAAGGGAGCTGGGAAGGAAAGTTGGATGGCTCGAAGTTGAATAATTGAGATGGCAAATAGTATGGTTCAGCCCAAGACAGTGGACGGGGAAGTGATAGAATCGGTGGCAAGAGCATGGCATTAGTGGCGGGACTCGAAGATGATCGTTTCAATCCTACCAATGTTTAACCTCAGGAAATTGTGACGCATCCAAAATTGGATACCTGTAACCTCAGCCCTGCAAACCCATTCCTTCTCACTCACCAAACTCACCCCTGCTCTCCTCGCCTCCCTCCCACAACCCCACCCACTGCCTCAGCCCCCCTTCTCTACCCTCTCAGTCCCCCATCCTCCTGTCTTCCCCAGCCCCTCCTCCTCTCTCCCCTAGCTCCCCCCATCCTCCTCCTCCTCTCTCCCTCCCTCACCCACCACCTCCCAGTCCCTCACCTCCTCCTCCTCTCCCTCCCTCACCCACCACCTCCCAGTCCCTCACCCTCCTCCTCCCTCACCCTCCCTCACCCTCCTCCTCCTCCTCCTCTCCCCCCCAGTCCCTCACCTCATCCTCTCCCCCCAGTACCCCCTCATCCTCTCCCCCCAGTCCCTCACCCTCCTCCTCTCCCCCAGTCCCTCATCCTCCTCCACTCGCCCCTCCTCTCCCCCAGTCCCTCACCCTCCTCCTCTCCCCCCAGTCCGCCCCCTCCGCCTCCCCCCCAGACCCCCCCTCCCCTTCCTCCTCCTCTCCCCCGTCCCTCAGCCTCCTCCTCCTCCTCTCCCCCCAGTCCCTCACCCTCCTCCTCTTCCTCTTTCCCCAGTCCCTCACCCTCCTCCTCTCTTTCCACCCTCCCAGTCCCTCCTCCTCCTCTCTCACCCCCGTCCCCTCTCTTCGCTTCTCTTCCCTAGCACCCACTCATCCTCTCTTCCCCCCCAGTGCCCCCTCCTCCTCCTCTCGCACCCAGTCCAACAGCCCCTCCTCCTCTCCCCCGCAACTCCCCCAGCACTCCTCCTCTCCCCCCAGCACCCCCTCCTCCTCCTCCTCCTCCTCTCCCCCCAGCCCTCTCCTCCTACTCCTCTCCCCCAGCCCTCCTCCTCCTCACCTCACCCCACCCCTCTCCTCCTCCTCCTCCTCCTCCTCCTCCTCCCCCCTCTCCTCCTCCTCCTCACCCCCCTCTCCTCCTCCTCCTCACCCCCCTCTCCTCCTCACCCCCCCCTCTCCTCCTCACCCCCCCCTCCTCCTCACCCCCCCCTCCTCCTCCTCACCCCCCCCTCCTCCTCCTCACCCCCCCTCCTCCTCCTCACCCCCCCCTCTCCTCCTCACCCCCCCCTCTCCTCCTCCACCTCCTCCCCTCTCCTCCTCCTCCTCCTCCTCCTCCTCATCCCCCTCTCCTCCTCCTCCTCCTCCTCCCCCTCCCCTCTCCTCCTCCTCACCCTCCCCTCTCCTCCTCACCCCCCCTCTCTCCTCCTCCACCTCACCCCCCCCCCACCCCCCTCCTCCTCCTCCACCTCACCCCCCCCTCCTCCTCCACCTCACCCCCCCTCCTCCTCCTCCACCTCACCCCCCCTCCTCCTCCACCTCACCCCCCCCCCTCCTCCTCCACCTCACCCCCCCCTCCTCCTCCACCTCACCCCCCCCTCCTCCTCCACCTCACCCCCCCCTCCTCCTCCACCTCACCCCCCCCCTCCTCCTCCCCCCCCTCCTCCTCCACCTCCCCCTCACCCTCTCCTCCTCCTCCTCACCCTCTCCTCCTCCTCATCACCCTCTCCTCCTCCTCATCACCCTCTCCTCCTCCTCCTCACCCTCTCCTCCTCCTCACCCTCTCCTCCTCCTCACCCTCTCCTCCTCCTCACCCTCTCCTCACCACCCCCCTCTACCCCTCCTCCTCACCACCCTCTCCTCCTCACCACCCCCTCTCCTCCTCACCACCCCCCTCTCCTCCTCCTCCTCCTCACCTCCTCCTACTCACCCCCCCCCTCCTCCTCCTCCTCACCCTCACCTCCTCCTCCTCACCCCCCCTCCTCCTCCTCCTCCTCCTCCTCCTCCTCACCCCCCTCTCCTCCTCCTCCTCACCCCGCCCTCTCCTCCTCACCTCCTCCTCCTCACCCCCCCTCTCCTCCTCACCTCCTCCTCCTCACCCCCCCTCTCCTCCTCCTCCTCCTCCTCCTCTTCCTCTTCACCCCCCCTCTCCTCCTCCCACTCCTCCTCCTCCTCACCCTCCCCTCACCTCCTCCTCCTCCTCCTCACCCCCCCTCTCCTCCTCCTCCTCCTCACCCCCCCTCTCCTCCTCCTCACCCCCCCTCTCCTCCTCCTCACACCCCCTCTCCTCCTCCTCACCCCCTCTCCTCCTCCTCCTCCTCCTCACCCCCCCCTCTCCTCCTCCTCCTCCTCACCCCCCTCTCCTCCTCCACCTCCTCCTCCTCCTCCTCACCCCCCTCTCCTCCTCCACCTCCTCCTCCTCCTCACCCCCCCCTCCTCCTCTCACCCCCCCTCTCCTCCTCCTCCTCCACCTCCTCACCCCCCCTCTCCTCCTCCTCCTCCTCCTCCTCCTCCGCCTCCTCCTCCTCCTCCTCCGCCTCCTCTTCACCCCCCTCTCCTCCTCCTCCGCCTCCTCTTCACCCCCCTCTCCTCCTCCTCTTCCTCACCCCCCTCTCCTCCTCCTCTTCCTCACCCCCCTCTCCTCCTCCTCTTCCTCACCCCCCTCTCCTCCTCCTCTTCCTCACCCCCCCTCTCCTCATCCTCAGCCCCCCTCTCCTCCTCATCACCCCCCCTCTCCTCCTCCACCTCCTCACCCCCCCTCTCCTCCTCCACCTCCTCACCCCCCTCCACCTCCTCACCCCCCTCTCCTCCTCCACCTCCTCACCCCCCCTCTCCTCCTCCACCTCCTCACCCCCCCTCTCCTCCTCCTCCTCCTCACCCCCCCTCTCCTCCTCCTCCTCACCCCCCCTCTCCTCCTCCTCCTCCTCACCCCCCCTCTCCTCCTCCTCCTCACCCCCCCTCTCCTCCTCCTCCTCCTCCTCCTCCCCCTCTCCTCCTCCTCACCCCCCTCTCCTCCTCCTCACCCCCCCTCTCCTCCTCCTCCTCACCCCCCCTCTCCTCCTCCTCCTCACCCCCACTCTCCTCCTCCTCCTCACCCCCACTCTCCTCCTCCTCCTCCTTCTCCTCCTCACCCCCTCTCCTCCTCCTCACCTCACCCCCCCTCTCCTCCTCCTCCTCCTCCTCCTCCCCCCCCTCTCTCCTCCTCCTCCTCCTCCTCCTCCTCACCCCCCCTCTCCTCCTCCTCCTCCTCCTCCTCACCCCCCCTCTCCTCCTCCTCACCCCCCCCTCTCCTCCTCACCACCCCCTCTCCCTCAAGCCCCCCCTCTCCTCCTCCTCAACCCCCCCTCTCCTCCTCCTCAACCCCCCCTCTCCTCCTCCTCACCCCCCCTCTCCTCCTCCTCCTCCTCCTCAACCCTCTCTCCTCCTCCTCCTCCTCCTCCTCAACCCTCTCTCCTCCTCCTCCCCAACCTCCCCTCTCCTCCTCCCCAACCCCCCCTCTCCTCCTCCTCAACCCCCCCTCTCCTCCTCCTCAACCCCCCTCTCCTCCTCCTCAACCCCCCCTCTCCTCCTCCTCAACCCCCCCTCTCCTCCTCCTCAACCCCCCCTCTCCTCACCCTCAACCCCCCCTCTCCTCACCCTCAACCCCCCCTCTCCTCCTCCTCCTCCTCCTCACCCCCCCTCTCCTCCTCCTCCTCCTCCTCACCCCCCCTCTCCTCCTCCTC
>NW_027253771.1:0-12369 GCF_044704955.1 Pristiophorus japonicus
GGGGTTGAGGGTGTGGGGAGGTGGGGTTGAGGGTGTGGGAGGTGGGGTTGAGGGTGTGGGGAGCTGGGGTGGGGAGCTGGGGTTGAGGGGGTGGGGAGCTGGGGTTGAGGGGGTGGGGAGCTGGGGTTGAGGGGGTGGGGAGCTGGGGTTGAGGGGGTGGGGAGGTGGGGTTGAGGGTGTGGGGGGGGTGGGGTTGAGGGTGTGGGGGGGGTGGGGTTGAGGGGGTGGGGAGGTGGGGTTGAGGGTGTGGGGGGGGTGGGGTTGAGGGAGCTGGGGTTGAGGGGGTGGGGAGGTGGGGTTGAGGGTGTGGGGGGGTGGGGTTGAGGGGGTGGGGAGGTGGGGGTTGAGGGGGTGGGGAGCTGGGGTTGAGGGGGTGGGAGGTGGGGTTGAGATGGATCAGAAAGGGACAGGCTTGTGGGCCAATGCGGGTCCATGTTCCCCATTATTCTGACGGTGGTTGTTTGCAGGTTAATTTGCGGTAGCTCATTAACCACAATTGGGAGCAGGTGTGGCCCAGCACGTGAGCTAATCGACCATAGGTCTGGCCTTGGGCTGTGGTAATGAGATGCCAGATAAATGCTGTGGATTTTTACAGTTCTGGCACCGCTCCAAGGCTGTCAGCCCCGTGGTCAGTTCACAGGAGCCGTTGATGTTTGTGAACGGGTCGGGGGTGGGGGGGTGATTTTCTTGGCCTTTTTCTTTAATGATGTGATTGTGCTCGGGGAGAGATATCCGTGCCGGGATTGGAACACTCACTTTTTGAGGCCCAGTCCGTCAATACTCTCAGGTCTGGTACTGTACGGGGGAAGTGTAGAGTGAAGTTCCATCTCCTCTGCCCCAACAGTGTGCCTCATCCTCCAAAGAGAAGCCCCTGCTCCCCATACTGTGACATTTCCCAGACCAGACACCCTGTGCTGTGCTGGCTGAGTGCATTTGGTCATTTGACACCATGTTACGGTAGTTATGTACTCTCTGTCCCTGTCCGATTGTGTCGTACCTTTGTGGTCAGCAGACACAAGATACTTTCAACCCCTCGCTCTGGGCTGGGGTTAAATGTCGGTCTCGGCAGTGAAAGGGTACACTGCGTGAATTCACAGCGTCAACCACTCCCCTTGCAAGTGATCGACTTGTAAGTGAAACCGGTCCCGGGCTGGGTCAAGTTCACAGCCCTCGGAGAGCGACCAGCCTCTTCCTCGGGGCAAGGATATCGGCTGTCCTTGTACACCTGTCGTTGGATGTGCTCCTGTGGTGTGTCGCTTGGCCGCACAGTTTATGATCCAGCCCGCGTCAGTCCCAGGTGGGGAATCATTAAACAGTGTCGCTGAGTGCCCGCGGCTTCCGGGATGCGTGCCGTCACAGCGCGGCTGGTGAAAAGGGAATATTCTTGGGATCTGGCAAAGTGGTACAGACTGGGCCCTCCTTGTGCTGCCAACATTCCCCCCCCCGCCCTCCCAGTTGTGAAGGCGTGAATCTCGTTGCAGTGCTGTTCCGTTCTTCGTATCGGACTGGGAGTGCCCACTGATCCTGATCCAGCCCTCGCTCGGTGCCCGTGCGTACGCACTATCCGACGAGACGTTCATCAGCAGCGAGGACCCTAACTGCCTGTTTGTGTTCACTCCCCCAGCAGGCAAACCTCGGGGGGAGGGGGGGGGGGGTGTGTGGGGGTTTTCAGGCCGTCCACTAACTCCATGCAGGTTGGGAAATCAAACTTGTCAGTCTAGTGGCTCAGTACCACTTCGGGCAGTGCAGCTACCTGGATATTAAGGGAATCGAGGGATATGGGCACAGTGCAGGAAAGTACTACCCCTGCGACAGTGCAGAACTCCCTCAGCGCCACCCCTCCGACAGTGCGGCGCTCCCTCAATATATTCAAGGCGGAGACGGACAGATTTTTAAACGATCGGTGAGTGAAGGGTTATGGGGAGTGGGCGGGAAAGTGGAGTTGAGGTCGATGACCAGCCATGATCTGATTGAATGGTGGAGCAGGCTCGAATGGCCGACTCCTGCTCCGATATGTACCTGCCGAACCATTGGGAGAGTCCGTCCGTCCCCCGTTTTCCCCCCCCCCCCCCCCCCCCCACCGTTTCTTTTGAATAGAACAGTGAGACTGATGTAGCTGTGAGCGCTGTCTATTTGCGCGCTGCAGTCCCCGTGTGTGCTTAATCGAAATTGTACGCTTCAGAAATACTACGGCCGGAAGTCTCCGACGGGCCGGGACGTCTGCCGCCTGCGCAAGGTTTACTACAACGCCCGGCACGAGGCCTCGGCCCAGATCGACGAGATCATCGGCGAGACGGCCAGCGAGGCAGACAGCAGCGAGACCTCGGTGGGCGAGAAGGAGAACGGCAACGAGAAGGACGACGACGTGATCCGCTGCATCTGTGGCCTCTACAAGGACGAGGGGCTGATGATTCAGTGCGAGAAGTGCATGGTGAGTGGCCGCTTCCGGGGCAGAACTGGGCACGATCCCCGAGGGGACTGTCGATGGCGATAAATGTAGATCGATTAAACCCCCCCCCCCCCCCGCCCGGTGGTCTCATCTTATGGGGGCAAATAAAGAGGGGACCTGGTTGTGGCTTTTAAATATCTGTAAACCTCAGCAGCTCAGGCAGCAATCTGTGGGGAGGAAGCAGAGTTAACGTTTCGGGTCGAGAACATCAATGACATCGACCCGAAACACTAACTCTGCTTCCGTTCCACAGACGCTGCCCGACCCGCTGAGATTTCCAGCATTTTCTGTTTTTGTTTCAGATTCCAGCATCCGCTGTATTTTCCTTTTTTAAATATCTGTGTTGTTCTGATGTCCCCAAAAGCCACATCCTGGGATTCCTGCAATGGGGGGGGGGGGGGGATTGTGCACAGTTTGGGTCTCCTTACCTCAGGAAGGATATACTTGCCATCGAGGGAGTGCAACGAAGGTTCACCAGACCGATTCCTGGGATGGAGGAGAGATTGAGTAGACTGGGCCTGCATTCTCTCGAGTTTCGAAGAATGAAAGGTGATCGCATTGAAACGTACAAAATTCTTATAGGATGTTCTTGCCACGGTAGATGCAGGGAGGATGTTTCCCCCCGGGGCTGGGGAGTCCAGAACCAGGGGGGTCACACAGTCTCAGGATAAGGGGTCGGCCATTTAGGACTGAGATGAGGAGGAATTTCTTCACTCAGAGGGTGGTGAATCTTTGGAATTCTCTGCCCCAGAGGGCTGTGGAGGCTCAGTCGTTGAGTATATTCAAGGCTGAGATCGATAGTTCTTTGGATATTAAGGGAATCGAGGGATATGGGAACAGAGCAGGAAAGTGGAGCTGAGTCCATGATCAGATCAGCCATAATCTCATTGAATGCCGGAGCAGGCTCGAGGGGCCGAATGGCTTGCTCCTGCTCCTAATTCTTCTGTTCCTATCACAGCCAGTGAACCTTGATTTGCACTGTGCTCCTGTAATCCGTGTGCCTACAGTATCCGTGTGCTGGTGTTTTTCCCACAAGTGCTCCTGGTGGATGATTGTCAGGAACCACATGTCTTCGAAGCATTCCTGATGGGCCAAGTTCTTGTGCACAGTCATTGAGGATGAAAGTCGGCCGCAGTGGGTAAATCTGTCAAAATATCTGTCAAGAGAGGGTTCAGAGAAGATTTACGACGATGTTGCCTGGACTGGAGAATTTTAGCGATGAGGAAAGATCGGATAGGCTGGAGTTGTTTTCTTTGGAACAGAGGAGGATGAGGGGAGACCTGATTGAGGTGTATAAAATGATGAGGGGCCTGGATAGAGTGGATAGGACGGACTGGTTTCCCTTGGCAGAGGGGTCAACAACCAGGGGGCATAGATTGAAAGTAATTGGGGGGAGGTTTAGAAGGGATTTGAGGGGAAATGTCTTCACCCAGAGGGTGGTAGGGGTCTGGGGCGGAACTCACGACCTGAAAGGGTGGTAGAGGCAGAAACCCTCACCACATTTAAAAAGCACCTGGATGTGCACAGCTTGAAGTGCCGTAACCCACAGGGCTACGGACCCAGAGCGAGAAAGTGGGATTCGGCTGGGTGGCTCTTGGTCGGCCGGCGCGGACACGATGGGCCGGAATGGCCTCCTCCCGTGCTGTAAATTTCTGATTCTATTGCTCCAGTGCTCAGCTCTTGCTGAGGTGCATGTGGTCGTGGGTTAGAGGAGCAGAGTGCAAAAGCGGAAGAGGTTGTGTTGTGGTTGTAAAAGGGGTTCCTCAGCCAGTCCCTGGTCACCGAGCCAGGGGAAGAATTTTAATTGCCTTTGCAAGGGTAAGGCAGCAAGCGGCAAAGGTGATTCCAGCGCTCAGGAATTTAACTCATGCAGTCAACTTGCGGACGTTGGGCTTGTTTTCTCCGGGAAGGAGGCTTTGAGGTTTTCGAAGTTGACAAAATTGTTCCAAGTGAATTCTTCAGATACCAGAGGACCCGAGATCGAAAATGAGGACGTTTAGAATGAGAGGGGAAGATAGCCGTGACCTTGTCACGCAGGAGGTGAGAGTTAAGCAACAAGATGGTCATCGATGTGGCAGGAGGAATGAGCGTGTTTCTGGTGGCGAGCAACTTCTCCTCTTCGGCAGTCCCTCGGAGGCGAGGGTGACTTGCTTCCACACTAGAGTTCTGATGGGACAATGCAGGATCTACAGACTCTGTCACAGGTGGTTGGAGGGGACGGGTGGGTGGGGAGCTTGGGTTGTCGTGCGCTCCTTCCGCTGTTTGTACTTGGCTTCCGCCTGCTCCCCGGCGAAGGGACTCGAGGTGTTCAGCGCCTTCGCGAATGCTTCTCCTCCACTCTGAGCGGCCATGGGCCAGGGATTCTCAAGAATCGGTGGGGATGTTACATTTTTTTCAGGGAGGCTTTGAGGCTGTCCTTAAAGCATTTTTCTCTGCTCACCTGGGACTCGCTTGCCATGACTGAGCTCGGAGTAGAGTGCCTGTTTCCGGGTGTCTTGTGTCAGGCATGTGGCCGATGTGGCCCGCCCATCGGAGCTGATCGAGCGTGGTCCATGCTTCGATGCTGGGGATGTTGGCCTGAGCGAGAACGCTGACGCTGGCAAGCTTATCCTGCCGATGGATTTGCAGGATCTTGCCGAGGCAGCGTTGGTGGTACTTTTCCAGTGCTGTGTGAGGCGCCCTGCTGTACATGGTCCATGTCTCTGAAGCATAAAGGAGGGCGGGAATCACTACTGCTCTGTAGGCCATGAGCTTGGTGCCGGGATCTTGGTCTTCAAACACTCTCTTCCTCAGGCGACCAAAGGCTACACTGGCACACTGAAGGGGGTGTTGGGTTGTGGGTTATGGTGCCTGACAATTGCTGTGGCCTGCAAGTGTAGTTAGCAGCCTTGAATTGAGCAGGGAGGACGTGTCCATAGAGCTGGGTGGTCTGTATGTTCCAATTGAATGCACTGCGCTGTGCACTCACATCTTGTCCCCCTTCCCCCTAGGTGTGGCAGCACTGTGATTGCATGCGCGTAACTGCCGACGTTGAACACTACCTGTGTGAGCAGTGCGATCCCCGACCAGTGGAGAGGGTAAGCTGACTCCTCATCAATACGCAAGGACACTGTGCACTCTGTTCAACATTGTACGCGCGGGGTGTTCAAGTCAGTTCTTTTGTTAAACCTCGTGTGCCATGGCTCTCGATGAGGTAACGTTTTTTCCAGCACTTTTTCCTGCTGCTTTAACAGCTGTCGATATTTCACTTAATTGCACGCAGTTAAGTTCCCGTAAGTCCTACTTATGGAAAGTTTCAGCAGTGATATCAAATGTCGGTAATGATCCAGGAAGAAAGCCTTGCATTTATATAGTGTCGTTCACGAGCACCGGAAGCCCCATGGAGCCAGCGAAGTACTTTTTGAAGTGTAGCCGCTGTTGTAATGTAGGAAACGCGGCAGCCAAATTGCGCACAGCAAGCTCCCACAAACAGCACTACGATAATGACCAAATAATCTGTTTTTCGTGATGTTGGTTGAGGGATAAATATTGGCCCCAGGACATCGGGGCGAACTGCCCCTGCTCTTCGAAATAGTGCCATGTGATGCCATGGGTTCTTTAACCTCAGCGCCAGGGCCCCTCAGCGGAGTTCCCTGCCGGGATCTTCCACCCCCCCCCTAGCGGAGCTCCGCACCGGGACACCCCCCAGCGGAGCTCCCTGCCGGGTCTCTCTCTCTCTCTCTCTCTCTTTCCCCCCCCCCCCCCCCCCCAGCGGAGCTCCGCACCAGGACCCCCCAGCGGAGCTCCACACCGGGACCCCCGCCCCCCCCCCAATGGAGCTCCGCGCGCCCGAGCAGCTGAAAGGGAGCATTGTGTGCTGCTCTGTCACACACTGTGGTTGTTTTTATTGCAGGAAGTCCCCATGATCCCACAGCCACATTACGCCCAGCCCGGTTGTGTGTACTACATCTGCTTACTGCGGGACGACCTACTACTGCGACATGGTAGGTGCCTCGGGGGCTGGGGGCGGAGGGTGGGGTTACTTGCGTGGCTTAATGAGGGCGACTGCGGGAAGCCAGTACTGCCCGCTTGCACAGAATTATACCTCGGGCGATGTGGAATATGCGAAGTGACCTTAAAAGAGCTGCCTCGTAGGGTGGGGAGAGGAGATTTCTTTGGAGGGTGGGGGGGGGGCAAGGCAGCCCGAGGAAGAGCCAAGTGGTGCGGGGCAGTTGAGGTGGAGTAAAACCCTGTGTGATGGTCTCGACCGTGCAATAGCTGAGCTGATTCGCAGCGCTCTCGGGCCAATCCCTGGGAGCTGGGATTCTCTCCGCTCTGCTCCAGGCCACCACGCCAGCCACTGACCCAGCCAAGAAAAACGAGGAGCTGTACCCGTGCAACCGGCCGCATTGGCGTGCCCCAAGCCCCCGTGACTGTCTGCGGCTCGGACCGGCGCGCTCCCGCCGCGTCCCCGCAGGGAAGGGAGCCGGCCGTCCGCACTGGCCAAACGCAAGCTCGGGCCACGTGCCCTCCATAATCGCCTGCTTCAGAGTCTCCCAGGCGGGTTGATGCGATCCTGTGCAGTCGGCAAACCAGCTGACGGAAGACGGTGGGGCCACGGTTGTGCATGGGTTAACGCTCCCGGTAAACGTCCCTCGCGTGCGAGCGTAACGCAATCAGCAACTCGTGTAGCCATCTCGCCGCTGCTATAAAACAGCGCTCGAATGTGCTACCGCACGGAACTAAACCCCAGGCTTTCTCAGCGGTTTTTTGGGGTCCTTTTAGGAGTTTTATACTTTATTTTTTTTTGTGCCTCCTTTCTCCGATTCTTTGATTAAACCCCGCGTGACCCCGGTGTGTGTGTGTGTGTGTGTGTGTGTTCTGTCGCAGGCGACTGCGTCTATCTGATGAGAGATAATCGACGGGGGCCCGAGGGTCAGCCGGTCCGGCAGTCCTACAGACTGCTGTCCCACATCAACCGGGACAAGCTCGACATCTTCCGCATCGAGAAGCTCTGGAAAAATGAAAAGTAAGGCAGCTGGCCAACAAAACCAGTCATTAAAATGTTTTAAACACCTTCAGGAATGATCATCTGTACCCACCAGTACCATACCTCAGTCTTAGTGACAGACCTGTACCCACCAGTACTGTACCCCACTGTTATACAGTGACAGACCTGTACCCACCAGTACTGTACCCCAGTGTTATACAGTGACAGACCTGTACCCACCAGTACTGTACCCCACTGTTATACAGTGACAGACCTGTACCCACCAGTACCATACCTCAGTCTTACAGTGACGGACCTGTACCCACCTGTACTGTACCCTAGTGTTATACAGTGACAGACCTGTACCCACCAGTACCATACCTCAGTCTTACAGTGACAGACCTGTACCCACCAGTACCATACCTCAGTCTTAGTGACAGACCTGTACCCACCAGTACTGTACCCCAGTGTTATACAGTGACAGACCTGTACCCACCAGTACTGTACCCCAGTGTTATACAGTGACAGACCTGTACCCACCAGTACTGTGCTCCAGTGTTATACAGTGACAGTCCTGTACCCACCAGTACTGTGCTCCAGTGTTATACAGTGACAGTCCTGTACCCACCAGTACTGTACCCGTGTTATACAGTGACAGACCTGTACCCACCAGTACTGTACCCCAGTGTTATACAGTGACAGACCTGTACCTGCCAGTTCTGTACCCCAGTGTTATACAGTGACAGACCTGTACCCACCAGTACTGTACCCGTGTTATACAGTGACAGACCTGTACCCACCAGTACTGTACCCGTGTTATACAGTGACAGACCTGTACCCACTAGTACTGTACCCCAGTGTTATACAGTGACAGGCCTGTACCCACCAGTACTGTACCCCAGTGTTATACAGTGACAGACCTGTACCCACCAGTACTGTACCCCAGTGTTAGTGACAGACCTGTACCCACCAGTACTGTACCCCAGTGTTGTACAGTGACAGACCTGTACCCCAGTGTTATACAGTGACAGACCTGTACCCACCAGTACTGTACCCCAGTGTTATACAGTGACAGACCTGTACCCACCAGTACTGTACCCCAGTGATAGTGACAGACCTGTACCCACCAGTACTGTACCCCAGTGTTACACAGTGACAGACCTGTACCCCAGTGTTATACAGTGACAGACCTGTACCCACCAGTACTGTACCCCAGTGTTATACAGTGACAGACCTGTACCCACCAGTACTGTACCCGTGTTATACAGTGACAGACCTGTACCCACCAGTACTGTACCCCAGTGTTATACAGTGACAGACCTGTACCTGCCAGTTCTGTACCCCAGTGTTATACAGTGACAGACCTGTACCCACCAGTACTGTACCCGTGTTATACAGTGACAGACCTGTACCCACCAGTACTGTACCCGTGTTATACAGTGACAGACCTGTACCCACTAGTACTGTACCCCAGTGTTATACAGTGACAGGCCTGTACCCACCAGTACTGTACCCCAGTGTTATACAGTGACAGACCTGTACCCACCAGTACTGTACCCCAGTGTTAGTGACAGACCTGTACCCACCAGTACTGTACCCCAGTGTTGTACAGTGACAGACCTGTACCCCAGTGTTATACAGTGACAGACCTGTACCCACCAGTACTGTACCCCAGTGTTATACAGTGACAGACCTGTACCCACCAGTACTGTACCCCAGTGATAGTGACAGACCTGTACCCACCAGTACTGTACCCCAGTGTTACACAGTGACAGACCTGTACCCACCAGTACTGTACCCCAGTGTTACACAGTGACAGACCTGTACCCACCAGTACTGTACCCCAGTGTTATACAGTGACGGACCTGTACCCACCAGTACTGTACCCCAGTGTTATACAGTGACAGACCTGTACCCGCCAGTACTGTACCCCAGTGTTATACAGTGACAGACCTGTACCCACCAGTACTGTACCCCAGTGTTATACAGTGACAGACCTGTACCCACCAGTATTATATGTATAGTATTTTGAAGTTTGGTCTTTATTGAAGTGTCAATAACCTATATTGTGACAGGGGGGAGCGATTTGCCTTTGGTCACCATTATTTCCGGCCCCACGAGACCCATCACTCCCCATCGAGGCGCTTTTACCACAACGAGTTATTCAGGGTGCCGCTGTACGAGATTATCCCCCTGGAGGCAGTGGTGGGGACCTGTTGCGTCTTGGACCTCTACACATACTGCAAAGGTGAGTGAGAGATTACCGCGAGCCCCTCTACCCCCTCTCGCTGCTGTTCCCTGACTGACCGGGCAAGTGGGTTCCAGCCACGGTTAGTGACTCCGTGGCACTGCCCAGGCTGACACAGGTTTCCCAACCCTCCTGCAGAGCAGCAGCTGCCTTCCACTCAGCACATAGGGATTAGGAGCAGGAGTTGGCCATTCGGCCCCTCGAGCCTGCTCCGCCATTCAATGAGATCACGGCTGATCTTCGACCTCGACTCCACTTTCCTGCACTGTCCCCATATCCCTTGGCGCCCAATAATCTATCGATCTCAGCCTTGAATACACTCAACGACTGAGCCTCCACAGCCCTCTGGGGCAGAGAGTTCCAAAGATTCACCACCCTCAGTGAAGAAATTCCTCCTCATCTCAGTCCTAAATGACTGACCCCTTATCCTGAGACTGTGTGACCCCCTGGTTCTAGACTCCCCAGCCTGGGGGGGAAACACCCTCCCTGCATCTACCCTGTCAATCCCCCTCACAATCCTGTATGAGATCACCTCTCATTCTTCTAAACTCCAGAGCATACAAGCCCAATCTACACCAACCCCCCCCCCCCCCCACCCAACTATAGTCCCAGTGTAAGCCCAGAACCCAATCTTGTCTCTGCCCTGAGATCACACTCGCACTTTCCAGCACCTCTGACTGGGTAGTGATCCAGGGCAGGAGCCCTGGCTGATTTTTCCGATACACTACTGTAAGGCTCTAAGCAGATTGTAGCACACTTGCAGGAGCTATCTCAGTACGGGCCGGGATTAATCCTGGTTCTTTACTGATCTGTAGGACTCAGCTGCTACAGTAAGCAGCCAAACCGTCAGGGGAGCTATGTGGATCCTGTTTTGATTGGCGATTTTCAGATTTCTCTTTTTTTTTTTTTTTTCCCCCTGTTTCCTCCATTGAAAATTTGCGCTCGGGCTATCAGGGCAGAGCCTGTGTCTAAGTGATGCATTTTTGTAGCGTCCGACATTCCTTTACAGAGGTTTGGACATCAATATACAAAGCTGGTGTGGCAACAAGGATTTTTTGCATCGAATTTATTCGGCCCCACCATTCCATGCTCCACTTGAGTCTCCTCCCGCCCATTCTCATCTTAACCTATCAACCTATCCTTCTATTCCTTTCTCCCTCGTGTGTTCATCGCTAATTTTTTTATAAAAGAAAGACTTGCATTTATGTAGCGCCTTTCTCGACCACCGGACATCTCGAAGCGCTTTACAGCCAATGAAGTACTTTTTGGAGTGTGGTCACTGTTGTAATGTGGGAAACGAGACAGCCAACTTGGGCACAGCAAGCTCCCACACCCAGCACTGCGATGATGACCAGATTGTTACGCTCATAATAAATGGCCAGACTTGAATACTGTGTGTGATGAGCAAGTGTGACCTTAGCTCCTTTAATAAGATTCCAGAGTGCAGGTACCTCGTGGGTGGTCTGCTTATATTCTGTGCTCCCAAGGGATGCTGGGGATCCCTTGGGACTCCCAACAGCTGGGCCCTCTGGTGGTCAGGTGTCATGCAGGTTTCTAAGGATTAAATACGTAACATTATCTCTTTTGCTCTGTTGATTAAGGGAATCGAGGGATCTGGGGATCGGGCGGGAAGGTGGAGTTGAGGTCAAAGATCAGCCGTGATCTTATTGACTGGCGGAGCAGGGCTTCCTGTTTCTTATGTTCTTATCCAGCCTCCCCCTTAAATGCATCGATGCTATTCTCCTCGACCACTCCCTGTGGCAGCGAGTTCCACATTCTCACCGCTCTCTGGGCAACGACGTTTCTCCTGAATTCCCCAATGAACAGTTGGCACCATTATTTTTTTTTAAACGTGTCGCATTTGAACTGGAATTCCTTAAACGTAATGGGACGTGGCCATTGAAAGTCAGAAGAAAGGCAATCCCCACTCCTGAACAGACGTGCCACCCAGCCTTGCTGTGGCCCACGCTGTATCAGAGGCTCGGCTGCGTCGGAGAGTGTGCGGGAGGGGTTGCAAGCACGCTGTTCACCCCCCCTGACCTTGTTTTCAATCCCGCAGGGAGGCCGAAGGGTGTGAAGGATCAGGATGTTTACACTGCGATTACCGCCTGGACAAATCTGCACACCTCTTCTACAAGATCCATCGCAACCGTTACCCCGTCTGCACAAAATCCTACGCCTTCGATCACTTCCCCAAGAAACTGACGCCCAAAAGAGATTTCTCTGTGAGTGTTTGGGGGAGGCCGGGAATGGATCGGAAGGGAAATAGTGGGGGGGGGGCAGGGGTGGCGGCCGTGCGCGCTTGGGGCTGGGAGCGAGGGTGTTTCACTACTGTTGTGAAGGGTTGTCTTATGAGGAAAGGTTAAGCAGGTTGGGCCTGTACTCATTGGAGTTGAGAAGACTGAGAGGCGATCTTGTTGAGACATAAGATTCTGAGGGGGCGTGACAGGGTAGATGCAGAGAGGATGTTTCCCCTCGTGGGGGAATCTAGAACTAGGGGGCATAGTTTCTGAATAATGGGTCGCCCGTTTAAAACCGAGATGAGGAGGAATTTCTTCTGAGGGCGGTGAATCTGTGGAATTCTCTGCCCCAGCGAGCTGTGGAGGCTGGGTCATTGAATATATTTAAGGTGGAGATCGACAGATGTTTGAACGATAAGGGAGTCGAGGGCTATGGGGGAGCGGGCGGGGAAGTGGAGCTGAG
>NW_027253772.1:20000-27500 GCF_044704955.1 Pristiophorus japonicus
GCTCCCTGAGGGTGAGGGTCAGTGGGTTACTGAGGGAGAGGGGAGCCTCTCGGTCCCTGTGTGGTGAGGGTCAGTGGGTTACTGAGGGAGACGGGAGTCTCTCGGTCCCTGTGGGTGAGGGTCAGTGGGTTACTGATGGAGACGGGAGCCTCTCGGTCCCTGTAGGTGAGGGTGAGTGGGTTACTGAGGGAGATAGGAGCCTCTCGGTCTCTGTGGGTGAGGGTCAGTGGGTTACTGAGGGAGACGGGAGCCTCTCGGTCTCTGTGGGTGAGGGTCAGTGGGTTACTGAGGGAGATGGGAGTCTCTCGGTCCCTGTGGGTGAGGGTCAGTGGGTTACTGAGGGAGACGGGAGCCTCTCGGTCCCTATGGGTGAGGGTCAGTGGGTTACTGAGGGAGACGGGAGCCTCTCGGTCCCTGTGGGTGAGGGTCAGTGAGTTACTGAGGGAGACGGGAGCCTCCTCGGTCCCTATGGGTGAGGGTCAGTGGGTTACTGAGGGAGACGGGAGCCTATCGGTCCCTGTGGGTGAGGGTCAGTGGGATACTGAGGGAGACAGGAGCCTCTCGGTCCCTGTGGGTGAGGGTCAGTGGGTTACTGAGGGAGACGGGAGCCTCTCAGTCCCTGTGGGTGAGGATCAGTGGGTTACTGAGGGAGACGGGAGCCTCTCGGTCCCTGTGGGTGAATGTCAGTGGGTTACTGAGGGGGACGGGAGCCTCTCGGTCTCTGTGGGTGAGGGTCAGTGGGTTACTGAGGGAGACGGGAGCCTCTCGGTCCCTGTGGGTGAGGGTCAGTGGGTTACTGAGGGAGACGGGAGCCTCTCGGTCCCTGTGGGTGAGGGTCAGTGGGTTACTGAGGGAGACGGGAGCCTCTCGGTCCCTGTGGGTGAGGGTCAGTGGGTTACTGAGGGAGACGGGAGCCTCTTGGTCCCTGTGGGTGAGGGTCAGTGGGTTACTGAGGGAGACGGGAGCCTCTTGGTCCCTGTGGGTGAGGGTCAGTGGGTTACTGAGGGAGACGGGAGCCTCTCGGTCCCTGTGGGTGAGCGTCAGTGGGTTACTGAGGGAGACGGGAGTCTCTCGGTCCCTGTGGGTGAGGGTCAGTGGGTTACTGAGGGAGACGGGAGCCTCTCGGTCCCTGTGGGTGAGGGTCAGTGGGTTACTGAGGGAGACGGGAGCCTCTCGGTCCCTGTGGGTGAGGGTCAGTGGGTTACTGAGGGAGACGGGAGCCCCTCGGTCCCTGTGGGTGAGGGTCAGTGGGTTACTGAGGGAGACGGGAGCCTCTCGGTCCCTGTGGGTGAGGGTCGGTGGGTTACTGAGGGAGACGGGAGTCTCTCGGTCCCTGTGGGTGAGGGTCAGTGGGTTACTGAGGGAGACGGGAGCCTCTCGGTCCCTGTGGGTGAGGGTCAGTGGGTTACTGAGGGAGACGGGAGCCTCTCGGTCCCTGTGGGTGAGGGTCAGTGGGTTACTGAGGGAGACGTGAGCCTCTCGGTCCCTGTGGGTGAGGGTCAGTGGGTTACTGAGGGAGACGGGAGCCTCTCGGTCCCTGTGGGTGAGGGTCAGTGGGTTACTGAGGGAGACGGGAGCCTCTCGGTCCCTGTGGGTGAGGGTCAGTGGGTTACTGAGGGAGACAGGAGCCTCTCGGTCCCGGTGGGTGAGGGTCAGTTGGTTACTGAGGGAGACAGGAGCCTCTCGGTCCCTGTGGGTGAGGGTCAGTGAGTTACTGAGGGAGACGGGAGTCTCTCGGTCCCTGTGGGCGAGGGCCAGTGGGTTACTGAGGGAGACGGGAGTCTCTCGGTCCCTGTGGGTGAGGGTCAGTGGGTTACTGAGGGAGACGGGAGCCTCTCGGTCCCTGTGGGTGAGGGTCAGTGGGTTACTGAGGGAGACGGGGGCCTCTCGGTCCCTGTGGGTGAGAGTCAGTGGGTTACTGAGGGAGACGGGGGCCTCTCGGTCCCTGTGGGTGAGGGTCAGTGGGTTACTGAGGGAGACGAGAGCCTCTCGGTCCCTGTGGGTGAGGGTCAGTGGGTTACTGAGGGAGACGGGGGCCTCTCGGTCCCTGGGGGTGAGGGTCAGTGGGTTACTGAGGGAGACGGGAGTCTCTCGGTCCCTGTGGGTGAGGATCAGTGGGTTACTGAGGGAGATGGGAGTCTCTCGGTCCCTGTGGGTGAGGGTCAGTGGGTTACTGAGGGAGACGGGAGCCTCTCGGTCCCTGTGGGTGAGGGTCCGTGGGTTACTGAGGGAGACGGGAGCCTCTCGGTCCCTGTGGGTGAGGGTCAGTGGGTTACTGAGGGAGACGGGAGCCTCTCATTCCGTGTGGGTGAGGGTCAGTGGGTTACTGAGGGAGATGAGAGCCTCTCGGTCCCTGTGGGTGTGTGTCTGTGGGTTACAGAGGGAGACGGGAGCCTCTCGGTCCCTGTGGATGAGGGCCAGTGGGTTACTGAGGGAGACGGGAGCCTCTCGGTCCCTGTGGGTGAGGGTCAGTGGGTTACTGAGGGAGACAGGAGTCTCTCGGTCCCTGTGGGTGAGGGTCAGTGGGTTACTGAGGGAGACGGGAGCCTCTCGGTCCCTGTGGGTGAGGGTCGGTGGGTTACTGAGGGAGACGGGAGCCTCTCGGTCCCTGTGGGTGAGGGTCAGTGGGTTACTGAGGGAGACGGGAGCCTCTCGGTCCCTGTGGGTGAGGGTCAGTGGGTTACTGAGGGAGACGGGAGCCTCTCGGTCCCTGTGGGTGAGGGTCAGTGGGTTACTGAGGGAGACGGGAGCCTCTCGGTCCCTGTGGGTGAGGGTCAGTGGGTTACTGAGGGAGACGGGAGCCTCTCGGTCCCTGTGGGTGAGGGTCAGTGGGTTACTGAGGGAGACGGGAGCCTCTCGGTCCCTGTGGGTGAGGGTCAGTGGGTTACTGAGGGAGACGGGAGCCTCTCGGTCCCTGTGGGTGAGGGTCAGTGGGTTACTGAGGGAGACGGGGGCCTCTCGGTCCCTGTGGGTGAGAGTCAGTGGGTTACTGAGGGAGACGGGGGCCTCTCGGTCCCTGTGGGTGAGGGTCAGTGGGTTACTGAGGGAGACGAGAGCCTCTCGGTCCCTGTGGGGTGAGGGTCAGTGGGTTACTGAGGGAGATGGGAGTCTCTCGGTCCCTGTGGGTGAGGGTCAGTGGGTTACTGAGGGAGATGGGAGTCTCTCGGTCCCTGTGGGTGAGGGTCAGTGGGTTACTGAGGGAGATGGGAGTCTCTCGGTCCCTGTGGGTGAGGGTCAGTGGGTTACTGAGGGAGATGGGAGTCTCTCGGTCCCTGTGGGTGAGGGTCAGTGGGTTACTGAGGGAGACGGGAGTCTCTCGGTCCCTGTAGGTGAGGGTCAGTGGGTTACTGAGGGAGACGGGTGCCTCTCGGACCCTGTGGGTGAGGGTCAGTGGGTTACTGAGGGAGACGGGAGTCTCTCGGTCCCTGTGTGTGAGGGTCAGTGGGTTACTGAGGGAGACGGGAGCCTCTCGGTCCCTGTGGGTGAGGGTCAGTGGGTTACTGAGGGAGACGGGAGCCTCTCGGTCCCTGTGGGTGAGGGTCAGTGGGTTACTGAGGGAGACGGGAGCCTCTCGGTCCCTGTGGGTGAGGGTCAGTGGGTTACTGAGCGGGGAGCAGAGTTTACTCGTGTCACTGGGCCGCTGGAAGTCCTTTAACCTCTGGATACACAATTTCAGGAGACTGACGATGTCACGGAGTTCCAACCTTGAGCCCCCGAAGGTCAAGCCTCCTCGGCCGCAGTTAAAGCCCATCCACGGGGTGCCCTTGCCTGAGTGGCTGGCGGACAATTGGGCGAAGGTGGAACACTTCCAGGCAAAGCCCGATGACGTCCTCATCGTAACATATCCCAAAGCAGGTGAGTGGCACATCGGGAGAGGCCGAGGTCCCACGGTGCAGGGGAAGGCCGAGGTCCCACGGTGCAGGGGAGAGGCCGAGGCCCCACGGTGCAGGGGAAGGCCGAGGTCCCACGGTGCAGGGGAGAGGCCGAGGCCCCACGGTGCAGGGGAGAGGCCGAGGCCCCACGGTGCAGTGAAAGCCAGAGGTCCCACGGTGCAGGGGAGAGGCCGAGGCCCCACGGTGCAGGGGAGAGGCCGAGGCCCCACGGTGCAGGGAAAGCCAGAGGTCCCACGGTGCAGGGGAGAGGCCGAGGCCCCACGGTGCAGGGAAAGCCAGAGGTCCCACGGTGCAGGGGAGAGGCCGAGGTCCCACAGTGCAGAGGAAGGCCGAGGTCCCACGGTGCAGGGAAAGCCAGAGGTCCCACGGTGCAGGGGAGAGGCCGAGGCCCCACGGTGCAGGGAAAGCCAGAGGTCCCACGGTGCAGGGGAGAGGCCGAGGTCCCACGGTGCAGAGGAAGGCCGAGGTCCCACGGTGCAGGGGAGAGGCCGAGGTCCCACGGTGCAGGAGAGGCCGAGGCCCCACGGTGCAGGAGAGGCCGAGGTCCCACGGTGCAGGAGAGGCCGAGGCCCCACTGTGCAGAGGAAGGCTGAGCCCCCACGGTGCAGGAGAGGCTGAGGCCCCACGGTGCAGGAGAGGCCGAGGTCCCACGGTGCAGGGAAAGCCAGAGGTCCCACGGTGCAGGGGAAGGCCGAGGCCCCACGGTGCAGGAGAGGCCGAGGTCCCACGGTGCAGGAGAGGCCGAGGTCCCACGGTGCAGGAGAGGTCGAGGCCCCACGGTGCAGGAGAGGCCGAGGTCCCACGGTGCAGGAGAGGCCGAGGTCCCACGGTGCAGGAGAGGTCGAGGCCCCACGGTGCAGGAGAGGCCGAGGTCCCACGGTGCAGGAGAGGCCGAGGTCCCACGGTGCAGGGAAAGCCAGAGGTCCCACGGTGAAGGGGAAGGCCGAGGCCCCACGGTGCAGGGGAAGGCCGAGGTCCCACGGTGCAGGAGAGGCCGAGGTCTCACGGTGCAGGGGAAGACCGAGGTCCCACGGTGCAGGAGAGGCCGAGGTCCCACGGTGCAGGGAAAGCCATAGGTCCCACGGTGCAGGAGAGGCCGAGGCCCCACGGTGCAGGGGAAGGCCGAGGCCCCACAGTGCAGGAGAGGCCGAGGTCCCACGGTGCAGGGGAAGGCTGAGGTCCCACGGTGCAGGGGAAGGCCGAGGCCCCACGGTGCAGGAGAGGCCGAGGTCCCACGGTGCAGGGGAAGGCCGAGGCCCCACGGTGCAGGGAAAGCCAGAGGTCCCACGGTGCAGGAGAGACCGAGGCCCCACGTTGCAGGGGAAGGCCGAGGCCCCACAGTGCAGGGGAGAGGCTGAGGTCCCACGGTGCAGGGGAAGGCCGAGGTCCCACGGTGCAGGGAAAGCTAGAGGTCCCACGGTACAGGGGAAGGCCGAGGCCCCACGGTGCAGTAGAGGCCGAGGTCCCACGGTGCAGGAGAGGCCGAGGTCCCACGGTGCACTAGAGGCCGAGGTCCCAAGGTGCAGGGGAAGGCCGAGGACCCACGGTGCAGGAGAGGCTGAGGTCCCACGGTGCAGGGGAAGGCCGAGGCCCCACGGTGCAGGGGAAGGCCGAGGCCCCACGGTGCAGGAGAGGCCGAGGTCCCACGGTGCAGGGGAAGGCCGAGGCCCCACGGTGCAGGGGAAGGCCGAGGTCCCACGGTGCAGGAGAGGCCGAGGCCCCACGGTGCAGGGGAATGCCGAGGCCCCACGGTGCAGGAGAGGCCGAGGCCCCACGGTGCAGGAGAGGCCGAGGCCCCACGGTGCAGGGGAAGGCCGAGGCCCCACAGTGCAGGGGAAGGGCCCGAGGTCCCACGGTGCAGGGGAAGGCTGAGGTCCCACGGTGCAGGGGAAGGGCCCGAGGTCCCACGGTGCAGGGGAAGGGCCCGAGGTCCCACAGTGCAGGGGAAGGGCCCGAGGTCCCACGGTGCAGGGGAAGGGCCCGAGCTCCCACGGTGCAGAGAAAGGGCCCGAGGCCCCACGGTGCAGGGGAAGGCCGAGGCCCCACGGTGCAGGGGCAGGCCGAGGCCCACGGTGCAGGGGAAGGCCGAGGCCCCACGGTGCAGAGAAAGGGCCCGAGGCCCCACGGTTCAGGGGAAGGGCCCGAGGCCCCACGGTGCAGGGGAAGGCCGAGGCCCCACGGTGCAGGGGAAGGGCCGAGGTCCCACGGTGCAGGGGAAGGCCGAAGCCCCACGGTGCAGGAGAGGCCGAGGCCCCACGGTGCAGGGGAAGGCCGAGGCCCCACGGTGCAGGGGAAGGCCGAGGCCCCACGGTGCAGGAGAGGCCGAGGTCCCACGGTGCAGGGGAAGGCCGAGGCCCCACGGTGCAGGGGAAGGCCGAGGCCCCACGGTGCAGGGGAAGGGCCCGAGGTCCCACGGTGCAGGGGAAGGGCCCGAGGTCCCACGGCGCAGGGGAAGGGCCCGAGGTCCCACGGTGCAGGGGAAGGCCGAGGTCTCACGGTGCAGGGGAAGGCCGAGGTCTCACGGTGCAGGGGAAGGGCCCGAGGCCCCACGGTGCAGGGGAAGGCCGAGGCTCACGGTGCAGGGGAAGGCCGAGGTCCCACGGTGCAGCAAAAGGCCGAGGCCCCACGGTGCAGGGGAAGGGCCCGAGGCCCCACTTTGCAGGGGAAGGGCCCGAGGCCCCACGGTGCAGGGGAAGGCCGAGGTCCCACGGTGCAGCAAAAGGCCGAGGTCCCACGGTGCAGGGGAAGGCCGAGGTCCCACGGTGCAGGGGAAGGCCGAGGCCCCACGGTGCAGGGGGAGAGGCCGAGGTCCCACGGTGCAGCAAAAGGCCGAGGTCCCACGGTGCAGGGGAAGGGCCGAGGTCCCACGGTGCAGGGGAAGGGCCCGAGGCCCCACGGTGCAGGGGAAGGGCCCGAGGTCCCACGGTGCAGCACAAGGCCGAGGCCCCACGGTGCAGGGGAAGGCCGAGGCCCCACGGTGCAGGAGAGGCTGAGGTCCCACGGTGCAGGGGAAGGCCGAGGTCCCACGGTGCAGGGGAAGGCCCGAGGCCCCACGGTGCAGGAGAGGCCTAGGCCCCATGGTGCAGGGGAAGGCCGAGGCCCCACGGTGCAGGGGAAGGGCCCGAGGCCCCACGGTGCAGGGGAAGGGCCCGAGGCCCCACGGTGCAGGAGAGGCCTAGGCCCCATGGTGCAGGGGAAGGCCGAGGCCCCACGGTGCAGGGGGAGAGGCCGAGGTTCCACGGTGCAGGGGAAGGGCCCGAGGCCCCACGGTGCAGGGGAAGGGCCCGAGGCCCCACGGTGCAGGGGAAGGCCGAGGTCTCACGGTGCAGGGGAAGGGCCCGAGGCCCCACGGTGCAGGGGAAGGCCGAGGTCCCACGGTGCAGGGGAAGGGCCCGAGGCCCCACGGTGCAGGGGAAGGGCCCGAGGACCCACGGTGCAGGGGAAGGCCGAGGTCTCACGGTGCAGGGGAAGGCCGAGGCCCCACGGTGCAGGGGGAGAGGCCGAGGTCCCACGGTGCAGGCGAAGGGCCCGAGGCCCCACGGTGCAGGGGAAGGCCGAGGCTCACGGTGCAGGGGAAGGCCGAGGTCCCACGGTGCAGGGGAAGGCC
>NW_027253772.1:32500-52500 GCF_044704955.1 Pristiophorus japonicus
GTGCCCCGGGGACCTGTACCCCGGGGAGAGTCAGTGCCCCGGGGACCTGTACCCCGGGGACCTGTACCCCGGGGAGAGTCAGTGCCCCGGGGACCTGTACCCTGGGGAGACTCGGACGTGCTATCAGATGTACAATGTGGAGCTGAGTAATTGCAGAGGATAAGCAGTGCTGACAGAAGCCGAGAATGCTGGGAACTGATCCATTCTCACTCTGGTTTCAGGTGTGGAAATGATTGAGAAAATGCCATCGCCCAGGTTCATTAAAACTCATCTCCCCATCCAGCTCGTCCCCAAATCCTTCTGGGAGAAGGACTGTAAGGTATGGAACCAGTGACACTCAGATTCTGCAACTCTCCACGCCCCTCCCTCAGTCTCCAAACTGTGTGGGACTCCCTCCCTCAGTCTCCAAACTGTGTGGGACTCCCTCCCCTCCCTCAGTCTCCAAACTGTGTGGGTCTCACGCCCCTCCCTCAGTCTCCAAACTGTGTGGGACTCCCTCCCCTCCCTCAGTCTCCAAACTGTGTGGGACTCCCTCCCCTCCCTCAGTCTCCAAACTGTGTGGGTCTCCCTCCCCTCCCTCAGTCTCCAAACTGTGTGGGTCTCCCTCCCCTCCCTCAGTCTCCAAACTGTGTGGGACTCTCTCCCCTCCATCAGTCTCCAAACTGTGTGGGTCTCCCTCCCCTCCCTCAGTCTCCAAACTGTGTGGGTCTCACTCCCCTCCCTCAGTCTCCAAACTGTGTGGGACTCCCTCCCCTCCCTCAGTCTCCAAACTGTGTGGGACTCCCTCCCTCAGTCTCCAAACTGTGTGGGACTCACTCCCCTCCCTCAGTCTCCAAACTGTGTGGGTCTCCCTCCCCTCCCTCAGTCTCCAAACTGTGTGGGTCTCCCTCCCCTCCCTCAGTCTCCAAACTGTGTGGGTCTCCCTCCCTCAGTCTCCAAACTGTGTGGGTCTCCCTCCCCTCCCTCAGTCTCCAAACTGTGTGGGTCTCACTCCCTCAGTCTCCAAACTGTGTGGGTCTCACTCCCTCCCTCAGTCTCCAAACTGTGTGGGTCTCCCTCCCTCACTCTCCAAACTGTGTGGGTTTCCCTCCCTCAGTCTCCAAACTGTGTGGGACTCCCTCCCTCCCTCACTCTCCAAACTGTGTGGGACTCCCTCCCTCCCTCACTCTCCAAACTGTGTGGGTCTCCCTCCCCTCCCTCAGTCTCCAAACTGTGTGGGACTCCCTCCCTCCCTCAGTCTCCAAACTGTGTGGGTCTCACTCCCTCAGTCTCCAAACTGTGTGGATCTCACTCCCTCCCTCAGTCTCCAAACTGTGTGGGTCTCCCTCCCTCACTCTCCAAACTGTGTGGGTCTCCCTCCCTCAGTCTCCAAACTGTGTGGGACTCCCTCCCTCCCTCACTCTCCAAACTGTGTGGGTCTCCCTCCCCTCCCTCAGTCTCCAAACTGTGTGGGACTCCCTCCCTCCCTCACTCTCCAAACTGTGTGGGTCTCCCTCCCCTCCCTCAGTCTCCAAACTGTGTGGGTCTCCCTCCCCTCCCTCAGTCTCCAAACTGTGTGGGTCTCCCTCCCCTCCCTCAGTCTCCAAACTGTGTGGGTCTCCCTCCCCTCCCTCAGTCTCCAAACTGTGTGGGACTCCCTCCCTCAGTCTCCAAACTGTGTGGGTCTCCCTCCCTCCCTCAGTCTCCAAACTGTGTGGGTCTCCCTCCCTCAGTCTCCAAACTGTGTGGGTCTCCCTCCCCTCCTTCAGTCTCCAAATTGTGTGGGTCTCCCTCCCTCAGTCTCCAAACTGTGTGGGTCTCCTTCCCTCAGTCTTCAAACTGTGTGGGTCTCCCTCCCTCAGTCTCCAAACTGTGTGGGACTCCCTCCCTCAGTCTCCAAACTGTGTTTGGTCTCCCTCACCTCCCTCAGTCTCCAAATTGTGTGGGTCTCCCTCCCTCAGTCTCCAAACTGTGTGGGTCTCCCTCCCTCAGTCTCCAAACTGTGTGGGACTCCCTCCCTCAGTCTCCAAACTGTGTTTGGTCTCCCTCACCTCCCTCAGTCTCCAAACTGTGTGGGACTCCCTCCCTCAGTCTCCAAATTGTGTGGGACTCCCTCCCTCAGTCTCCAAACTGTGTGGGTCTCCCTCCCCTCCCTCAGTCTCCAAATTGTGTGGGACTCCCTCCCTCAGTCTCCAAACTGTGTGGGACTCCCTCCCCTCCCTCAGTCTCCAAACTGTGTGGGTCTCACTCCCCTCCCTCAGTCTCCAAACTGTGTGGGACTCCCTCCCCTCCCTCAGTCTCCAAACTGTGTGGGTCTCACTCCCCTCCCTCAGTCTCCAAACTGTGTTGGTCTCACTCCCCTCCCTCAGTCTCCAAACTGTGTGGGTCTCCCTCCCCTCCCTCAGTCTCCAAACTGTGTGGGACTCCCTCCCCTCCCTCAGTCTCCAAACTGTGTGGGTCTCACTCCCCTCCCTCAGTCTCCAAACTGTGTGGGTCTCCCTCCCCTCCCTCAGTCTCCAAACTGTGTGGGACTCCCTCCTCTCCCTCAGTCTCCAAACTGTGTGGGTCTCCCTCCCTCAGTCTCCAAACTCTGTGGGTCTCCCTCCCTCAGTCTCCAAACTGTGTGGGACTCCCTCCTCTCCCTCAGTCTCCAAACTGTGTGGGTCTCCCTCCCTCAGTCTCCAAACTGTGTGGGTCTCCCTCCCTCAGTCTCCAAACTGTGTGGGTCTCCCTCCCTCAGTCTCCAAACTGTGTGGGTCTCCCTCCCCTCCCTCAGTCTCCAAACTGTGTGGGTCTCCCTCCCCTCCCTCAGTCTCCAAACTGTGTGGGTCTCCCTCCCCTCCCTCAGTCTCCAAACTGTGTGGGTCTCCCTCCCCTCCCTCAGTCTCCAAACTGTGTGGGTCTCACTCCCCTCCCTCAGTCTCCAAACTGTGTGGGTCTTCCTCCCTCAGTCTCCGAACTGTGTGGGACTCCCTCCCCTCCCTCAGTCTCCAAACTGTGTGGGTCTTCCTCCCTCAGTCTCCGAACTGTGTGGGTCTCCCTCCCCTCCCTCAGTCTCCAAACTGTGTGGGTCTCACTCCCCTCCCTCAGTCTCCAAACTGTGTGGGTCTTCCTCCCTCAGTCTCCGAACTGTGTGGGTCTCCCTCCCCTCCCTCAGTCTCCAAACTGTGTGGGACTCCCTCCCTCAGTCTCCAAACTGTGTGGGACTCCCTCCCTCAGTCTCCAAACTGTGTGGGTCTCCCTCCCTCCCTCAGTCTCCAAACTGTGTGGGTCTCCCTCCCTCAGTCTCCAAACTGTGTGGGACTCCCTCCCCTCCCTCAGTCTCCAAACTGTGTGGGTCTCCCTCCCTCCCTCAGTCTCCAAACTGTGTGGGTCTCCCTCCCTCAGTCTCCAAACTGTGTGGGTCTCCCTCCCTCCCTCAGTCTCCAAACTGTGTGGGTCTCCCTCCCTCCCTCAGTCTCCAAACTGTGTGGGACTCCCTCCCTCAGTCTCCAAACTGTGTGGGACTCCCTCCCTCAGTCTCCAAACTGTGTGGGTCTCCCTCCCCTCCCTCAGTCTCCAAACTGTGTGGGACTCCCTCCCTCCCTCAGTCCCCCGTCAATGTGGATAGAGAAGACTTTATCATAGACGTGTGTTTGTGGTTTCCAGATGATCGTGCTGGCTCGTAATAGCAAAGATAATCTGGTTTCATATTTTCATTTTCATCGCATGAATTATGCGTTACCAGAAGCTGGAACCTGGCTCCAATTTTTACAAAAATTTGTCAATGGACAAGGTGAGTTTCAGCCTCCAATCACAACCGCTCATCAAACACTCCCAGGGCAGGTACAGGGGGTTAGATACAGAGTAAAGCTCCCTCTACACTGTCCCATCAAACACTCCCAGAGCAGGTACAGGGGGTTAGATACAGAGTAAAGCTCCCTCTACACTGTCCCATCAAACACTCCCAGGGCAGGAACAGCACGGGGTTAGATACAGAGTAAAGCTCCCTCTACACTGTCCCATCAAACACTCCCAGGGCAGGTACAGGGGGTTAGATACAGAGTAAAGCTCCCTCTACACTGTCCCATCAAACACTCCCAGGGCAGGTACAGGGGGTTAGATACAGAGTAAAGCTCCCTCTACACTGTCCCATCAAACACTCCCAGGGCAGGTACAGGGGGTTAGATACAGAGTAAAGCTCCCTCTACACTGTCCCATCAAACACTCCCAGGGCAGGTACAGGGGGTGAGATACAGAGTAAAGCTTCCTCTACACTGTCCCATCAAACACTCCCAGGGCAGGTACAGCACGGGATTAGATACAGAGTAAAGCTCCCTCTACACTGTCCCATCAAACACTCCCAGGGCAGGTACAGCATGGGGTTAAATACAGAGTAAAGCTCCCTCCACAATGTCCCATCAAACACTCCCAGGGCAGGTATAGGGGGTTAGATACAGAGTAAAGCTCCCTCTGCACTGTCCCATCAAACTCTCCCAGGGCAGGTACAGCACGGGGTTAGATACAGAATAAAGCTCCCTCGACACTGTCCCATCAAACTCTCCCAGGGCAGGTACTGGGGGTTAGATACAGAGTAAAGCTCCCTCTACACTGTCCCATCAAACACTCCCAGGGCAGGTACAACACGGGGTTAGATACAGAGTAAAGCTCCCTCTACACTGTCCCATCACACACTCCCAGGGCAGGTACAGGGGGTTAGATCCAGAGTAAAGCTCCCTCTACACTGTCCCATCAAACACTCCCAGGGCAGGTACAGGGGGTTCGATACAGAGTAAATCTCCCTCTACACTGTCCCATCAAACACTCCCAGGGCAGGTACAGGGGGTTAGATACAGAGTAAAGCTCCCTCTACACTGTCCCATCAAACACTCCCAGGGCAGGTACAGCACGGGGTTAGATACAGAGCAAAGCTCCCTCTACATTTTCCCATCAAACACTCCTAGGGCAGGTACAGCACGGGGTTAGATACAGAGTAAAGCTCCCTCTACACTGTCCCATCAAACACTCCCAGGGCAGGTACAGGGAGTTAGATACAGAGTAAAGCTCCCTCTACACTGTCGCATCAAACACTCCCAGGGCAGGTACAGGGGGTTAGATACAGAGTAAAGCTTCCTCTACACTGTCCCATCAAATACTCCCAGGGCAGGTACAGGGAGTTAGATACAGAGTAAAGCTCCCTCTACACTGTCCCATCAAACACTCCCAGGGCAGGTACAGGGGGTTAGATACAGAGTAAAGCTTCCTCTACACTGTCCCATCAAACACTCCCAGGGCAGGTACAGCACGGGGTTAGATGCAGAGTAAAGCTCCCTCTACACTGTCCCATCAAACACTTCCAGGGCAGGTACAGCATGGGGTTAGATACAGAGTAAAGCTCCCTCTACACTGTCCCATCAAACACTCCCAGGGCAGGTACAGCACGGGGTTAGATACAGAGTAAAGCTCCCTCGACACTGTCCCCATCAAACACTCCCAGGGCAGGTACAGCATGGGGTTAGATACAGAGTAAAGCTCCCTCTACACTGTCCCATCAAACACTCCCAGAGTAGGTACAGCATGGGGTTAGATACAGAGTAAAGCTCCCTCTACACTGTCCCATCAAACACTCCCAGGGCAGGTACAGCATGGGGTTAGATACAGAGTAAAGCTCCCTCTACACTGTCCCCATCAAACACTCCCAGGGCAGGTACAGCACGGGTTTAGATACAGAGTAAAGCTCCCTCTACACTGCCCCATCAAACACTCCCAGGGCAGGTACAGCACGGGTTTAGATACAGAGTAAAGCTCCGTCTACACTGTCCCATCAAACACTCCCAGGGCAGGTACAGCACGGGTTAGATACAGTGTAAAGCTCCTTCTACACTGCCCCATCAAACACTCCCAGGGCAGGTACAGCATGGGGTTCGATACAGAGTAAAGCTCCCTCTACACTGTCCCATCAAACACTCCCAGGGCAGGTGCAGCATGGGGTTACATACAGAATAAAGCTCCCTCTGCACTGTCCCATCAAACTCTCCCAGGGCAGGTACAGGGGGTTAGATACAGAGTAAAGCTTCCACTACACTGTCCCATCAAACACTCCCAGGGCAGGTACAGCACGGGGTTAGATGCAGAGTAAAGCTCCCTCCACACTGTCCCATCAAACACTCCCAGGGCAGGTACAGGGGGTTAGATACAGAGTAAAGCTCCCTCTACACTGTCCCATCAAACACTCCCAGGGCAGGTACAGCACGGGGTTAGATACAGAGTAAAGCTCCCTCTACACTGTCCCCATCAAACACTCCCAGGGCAGGTACAGCATGGGGTTAGATACAGAGTAAAGCTCCCTCTACACTGTCCCATCAAACACTCCCAGGGCAGGTACAGCATGGGGTTAGATACAGAATAAAGCTCCCTCTACACTGTCCCATCAAACACTCCCAGGGTAGGTACAGCATGGGGTTAGATACAGAGTAAAGCTCCCTCTACACTGTCCCATCAAACACTCCCAGGGCAGGTACAGCATGGGGTTAGATACAGAGTAAAGCTCCCTCTACACTGTCCCCATCAAACACTCCCAGGGCAGGTACAGCACGGGTTTAGATACAGAGTAAAGCTCCCTCTACACTTTCCCATCAAACACTCCCAGGGCAGGTACAGGGGGTTAGATACAGAGTAAAGCTCCCTCTACACTGTCCCATCAAATACTCCCAGGACAGGTACAGCACGTGTTAGATACAAAGTAAAGCTCCCCCTACACTGTCCCATCAAACACTCCCAGGGCAGGTACAGGGGGTTAGATACAGAGTAAAGCTCCCTCTACACTGTCCCATCAAACACTCCCAGGGCAGGTACAGCACGGGTTAGATACAGAGTAAAGCTCCCTCTACACTGTCCCATCAAACACTCCCAGGGCAGGTACAGGGGGTTAGATACAGAGTAAAGCTCCCTCTACACTGTCCCATCAAACACTCCCAGGGCAGGTACAGGGGTTAGATATAGAGTAAATCTCCCTCTACACTGTCCCATCAAACACTCGCAGGGCAGGTACAGGGGGTTAGATACAGAGTAAAGCTCCCTCTACACTGTCCCATCAAATACTCCCATGGCAGGTACAGGGGGTTAAATACAGAGTAAAGCTCCCTCTACACTGTCCCATCAAACACTCCCAGGGCAGGTACAGCACGGGTTGGATACAGAGTAAAGCTCCCTCTACACTGTCCCATCAAACACTCCCAGGGCAGGTACAGCATGGGGTTAGATACAGAGTAAAGCTCCCTCTACACTGTCCCATCAAACACTCCCAGGGCAGGTACAGCACGGGTTAGATACAGAGCAAAGCTCCCTCTACATTGTCCCATCACACTCTCCCAGGGCAGGTACAGGGGGTTAGATACAGAGTAAAGCTCCCTCTACACTGTTCCATCAAACACTCCCAGGGCAGGTACACGGGGTTAGATACAGAGTAAAGCTCCCTCTACACTGTCCCATCAAACACCCCCAGGGCAGGTACAGGGGGTTAGATACAGAGTAAAGCTCCCTCTACACTGTCCCATCAAACACTCCCAGGGCAGGTACAGGGGGTGAGATACAGAGTAAAGCTTCCTCTACACTGTCCCATCAAACACTCCCAGGGCAGGTACAGCACGGGATTAGATACAGAGTAAAGCTCCCTCTACACTGTCCCATCAAACACTCCCAGGGCAGGTACAGCATGGGGTTAAATACAGAGTAAAGCTCCCTCCACAATGTCCCATCAAACACTCCCAGGGCAGGTACAGCATGGGGTTAGATACAGAGTAAAGCTCCCTCTACACTGTCCCCATCAAACACTCCCAGGGCAGGTACAGCACGGGTTTAGATACAGAGTAAAGCTCCCTCTACACTTTCCCATCAAACACTCCCAGGGCAGGTACAGGGGGTTAGATACAGAGTAAAGCTCCCTCTACACTGTCCCATCAAATACTCCCAGGACAGGTACAGCACGTGTTAGATACAAAGTAAAGCTCCCCCTACACTGTCCCATCAAACACTCCCAGGGCAGGTACAGGGGGTTAGATACAGAGTAAAGCTCCCTCTACACTGTCCCATCAAACACTCCCAGGGCAGGTACAGCACGGGTTAGATACAGAGTAAAGCTCCCTCTACACTGTCCCATCAAACACTCCCAGGGCAGGTACAGGGGGTTAGATACAGAGTAAAGCTCCCTCTACACTGTCCCATCAAACACTCCCAGGGCAGGTACAGGGGTTAGATATAGAGTAAATCTCCCTCTACACTGTCCCATCAAACACTCGCAGGGCAGGTACAGGGGGTTAGATACAGAGTAAAGCTCCCTCTACACTGTCCCATCAAATACTCCCATGGCAGGTACAGGGGGTTAAATACAGAGTAAAGCTCCCTCTACACTGTCCCATCAAACACTCCCAGGGCAGGTACAGCACGGGTTGGATACAGAGTAAAGCTCCCTCTACACTGTCCCATCAAACACTCCCAGGGCAGGTACAGCATGGGGTTAGATACAGAGTAAAGCTCCCTCTACACTGTCCCATCAAACACTCCCAGGGCAGGTACAGCACGGGTTAGATACAGAGCAAAGCTCCCTCTACATTGTCCCATCACACTCTCCCAGGGCAGGTACAGGGGGTTAGATACAGAGTAAAGCTCCCTCTACACTGTTCCATCAAACACTCCCAGGGCAGGTACACGGGGTTAGATACAGAGTAAAGCTCCCTCTACACTGTCCCATCAAACACCCCCAGGGCAGGTACAGGGGGTTAGATACAGAGTAAAGCTCCCTCTACACTGTCCCATCAAACACTCCCAGGGCAGGTACAGGGGGTGAGATACAGAGTAAAGCTTCCTCTACACTGTCCCATCAAACACTCCCAGGGCAGGTACAGCACGGGATTAGATACAGAGTAAAGCTCCCTCTACACTGTCCCATCAAACACTCCCAGTGCAGGTACAGCATGGGGTTAAATACAGAGTAAAGCTCCCTCCACAATGTCCCATCAAACACTCCCAGGGCAGGTATAGGGGGTTAGATACAGAGTAAAGCTCCCTCTGCACTGTCCCATCAAACTCTCCCAGGGCAGGTACAGCACGGGGTTAGATACAGAATAAAGCTCCCTCGACACTGTCCCATCAAACTCTCCCAGGGCAGGTACTGGGGGTTAGATACAGAGTAAAGCTCCCTCTACACTGTCCCATCAAATACTCCCAGGACAGGTACAGCACGTGTTAGATACAGAGTAAAGCTCCCCCTACACTGTCCCATCAAACACTCCCAGGGCAGGTACAGGGGGTTGGATACAGAGTAAAGCTCCCTCTACACTGTCCCATCACACACTCCCAGGGCAGGTACAGGGGGTTAGATCCAGAGTAAAGCTCCCTCTGCACTGTCCCATCAAACACTCCCAGGGCAGGTACAGCAGGGGGTTAGATACAGAGCAAAGCTCCCTCTACATTTTCCCATCAAACACTCCTAGGGCAGGTACAGCACGGGGTTAGATACAGAGTAAAGCTCCCTCTACACTGTCGCATCAAACACTCCCAGGGCAGGTACAGGGGGTTAGATACAGAGTAAAGCTTCCTCTACACTGTCCCATCAAATACTCCCAGGGCAGGTACAGGGAGTTAGATACAGAGTAAAGCTCCCTCTACACTGTCCCATCAAACACTCCCAGGGCAGGTACAGGGGGTTAGATACAGAGTAAAGCTTCCTCGACACTGTCCCATCAAACACTCCCAGGGCAGGTACAGCACGGGGTTAGATGCAGAGTAAAGCTCCCTCTACACTGTCCCATCAAACACTTCCAGGGCAGGTACAGCATGGGGTTAGATACAGAGGAAAGCTCCGTCTACACTGTCCCATCAAACACTCCCAGGGCAGGTACAGCACGGGGTTAGATACAGAGTAAAGCTCCCTCTACACTGTCCCATCAAACACTCCCAGGGCAGGTACAGGGGGTTAGATACAGAGAAAAGCTTCCTCTACACTGTCCCATCAAACACTCCCAGGGCAGGTACAGCACGGGGTTAGATGCAGAGTAAAGCTCCCTCTACACTGTCCCATCAAACACTTCCAGGGCAGGTACAGCATGGGGTTAGATACAGAGTAAAGCTCCCTCTACACTGTCCCATCAAACACTCCCAGGGCAGGTACAGCACGGGGTTAGATACAGAGTAAAGCTCCCTCTACACTGTCCCCATCAAACACTCCCAGGGCAGGTACAGCATGGGGTTAGATACAGAGTAAAGCTCCCTCTACACTGTCCCATCAAACACTCCCAGGGCAGGTACAGCATGGGGTTAGATACAGAGTAAAGCTCCCTCTACACTGTCCCCATCAAACACTCCCAGAGTAGGTACAGCATGGGGTTAGATACAGAGTAAAGCTCCCTCTACACTGTCCCATCAAACACTCCCAGGGCAGCTACAGCATGGGGTTAGATACAGAGTAAAGCTCCCTCTACACTGTCCCCATCAAACACTCCCAGGGCAGGTACAGCACGGGTTTAGATACAGAGTAAAGCTCCCTCTACACTGCCCCATCAAACACTCCCAGGGCAGGTACAGCACGGGTTTAGATACAGAGTAAAGCTCCGTCTACACTGTCCCATCAAACACTCCCAGGGCAGGTACAGCACGGGTTAGATACAGTGTAAAGCTCCTTCTACACTGCCCCATCAAACACTCCCAGGGCAGGTACAGCATGGGGTTCGATACAGAGTAAAGCTCCCTCTACACTGTCCCATCAAACACTCCCAGGGCAGGTGCAGCATGGGGTTACATACAGAGTAAAGCTCCCTCTGCACTGTCCCATCAAACTCTCCCAGGGCAGGTACAGGGGGTTAGATACAGAGTAAAGCTTCCACTACACTGTCCCATCAAACACTCCCAGGGCAGGTACAGCACGGGGTTAGATGCAGAGTAAAGCTCCCTCTACACTGTCCCATCAAACACTTCCAGGGCAGGTACAGCATGGGGTTAGATACAGAGTAAAGCTCCCTCTACACTGTCCCATCAAACACTCCCAGGGCAGGTACAGCACGGGGTTAGATACAGAGTAAAGCTCCCTCTACACTGTCCCCATCAAACACTCCCAGGGCAGGTACAGCATGGGGTTAGATACAGAGTAAAGCTCCCTCTACACTGTCCCATCAAACACTCCCAGGGCAGGTACAGCATGGGGTTAGATACAGAATAAAGCTCCCTCTACACTGTCCCATCAAACACTCCCAGGGTAGGTACAGCATGGGGTTAGATACAGAGTAAAGCTCCCTCTACACTGTCCCATCAAACACTCCCAGGGCAGGTACAGCATGGGGTTAGATACAGAGTAAAGCTCCCTCTACACTTTCCCATCAAACACTCCCAGGGCAGGTACAGGGGGTTAGATACAGAGTAAAGCTCCCTCTACACTGTCCCATCAAATACTCCCAGGACAGGTACAGCACGTGTTAGATACAAACTAAAGCTCCCCCTACACTGTCCCATCAAACACTCCCAGGGCAGGTACAGGGGGTTAGATACAGAGTAAAGCTCCCTCTACACTGTCCCATCAAACACTCCCAGGGCAGGTACAGCACGGGTTAGATACAGAGTAAAGCTCCCTCTACACTGTCCCATCAAACACTCCCAGGGCAGGTACAGGGGGGTTAGATACAGAGTAAAGCTCCCTCTACACTGTCCCATCAAACACTCCCAGGGCAGGTACAGGGGTTAGATATAGAGTAAATCTCCCTCTACACTGTCCCATCAAACACTCGCAGGGCAGGTACAGGGGGTTAGATACAGAGTAAAGCTCCCTCTACACTGTCCCATCAAATACTCCCATGGCAGGTACAGGGGGTTAAATACAGAGTAAAGCTCCCTCTACACTGTCCCATCAAACACTCCCAGGGCAGGTACAGCACGGGTTGGATACAGAGTAAAGCTCCCTCTACACTGTCCCATCAAACACTCCCAGGGCAGGTACAACACGGGGTTAGATATAGAGTAAAGCTCCCTCTGCACTGTCCCATCAAACTCTCCCAGGGCAGGTACAGCACAGGGTTAGATACAGAGTAAAGCTCCCTCTACACTGGCGCATCAAACACTCCCAATGCAGGTACAGCACGGGGTTAGAAACAGAGTAAAGCTCCCTCTACACTGTGCCATCACACACTCCCAGGGCAGGTACAGCACGGGGTTAGATACAGAGTAAAGCTCCCTCTACACTGTCCCACCAAACACTCCCAGGGCAGGTACAGCACGGGGTTAGATACAGAGCAAAGCTCCCTCTACATTGTCCCATCAAACACTCCTAGGGCAGGTACAGCACGGGGTTAGGTACAGAGCAAAGCTCCCTCTACACTGTGCCATCACACACACCCAGGGCAGGTACAGGGGGTTAGATACAGAGTAAATCTCCCTCTACACTGTCCCACCAAACACTCCCAGGGCAGGTATAGCACGGGGTTAGATACAGAGCAAAGCTCCCTCCACATTGTCCCATCAAACACTCCTAGGGCAGGTACAGCATGGGTTAGATACAGAGTAAAGCTCCCTCTACACTGTCCCATCAACACTCCCAGGGCAGGTACAGCACGGGGTTAGATACAGAGTAAAGCTCCCTCTACACTGTCCCATCAAACACTCCCAGGGCAGGTACACGGGGTTAGATACAGAGTAAAGCTCCCTCTACACTGTCCCATCAAACACTCCCAGGGCAGGTACAGCACGGGTTAGATACAGAGTAAAGCTCCCTCTACACTGTCCCATCAAACACTCCCAGGGCAGGTACAGGGGGTTAGATACAGAGTAAAGCTCCCTCTACACTGTCCCATCAAACACTCCCAGGGCAGGTACAGGGGTTAGATATAGAGTAAATCTCCCTCTACACTGTCCCATCAAACACTCGCAGGGCAGGTACAGGGGGTTAGATACAGAGTAAAGCTCCCTCTACACTGTCCCATCAAATACTCCCATGGCAGGTACAGGGGGTTAAATACAGAGTAAAGCTCCCTCTACACTGTCCCATCAAACACTCCCAGGGCAGGTACAGCACGGGTTGGATACAGAGTAAAGCTCCCTCTACACTGTCCCATCAAACACTCCCAGGGCAGGTACAACACGGGGTTAGATATAGAGTAAAGCTCCCTCTGCACTGTCCCATCAAACTCTCCCAGGGCAGGTACAGCACAGGGTTAGATACAGAGTAAAGCTCCCTCTACACTGGCGCATCAAACACTCCCAATGCAGGTACAGCACGGGGTTAGAAACAGAGTAAAGCTCCCTCTACACTGTGCCATCACACACTCCCAGGGCAGGTACAGCACGGGGTTAGATACAGAGTAAAGCTCCCTCTACACTGTCCCACCAAACACTCCCAGGGCAGGTACAGCACGGGGTTAGATACAGAGCAAAGCTCCCTCTACATTGTCCCATCAAACACTCCTAGGGCAGGTACAGCACGGGGTTAGGTACAGAGCAAAGCTCCCTCTACACTGTGCCATCACACACACCCAGGGCAGGTACAGGGGGTTAGATACAGAGTAAATCTCCCTCTACACTGTCCCACCAAACACTCACAGGGCAGGTACAGCACGGGGTTAGATACAGAGCAAAGCTCCCTCTACATTGTCCCATCAAACACTCCTAGGGCAGGTACAGCATGGGTTAGATACAGAGTAAAGCTCCCTCTACACTGTCCCATCAACACTCCCAGGGCAGGTACAGCACGGGGTTAGATACAGAGTAAAGCTCCCTCTACACTGTCCCATCAAACACTCCCAGGGCAGGTACACGGGGTTAGATACAGAGTAAAGCTCCCTCTACACTGTCCCATCAAACACCCCCAGGGCAGGTACAGGGAGTTAGATACAGAGTAAAGCTCCCTCTACACTGTCCCATCAAACACTCCCAGGGCAGGTACAGGGGGTGAGATACAGAGTAAAGCTTCCTCTACACTGTCCCATCAAACACTCCCAGGGCAGGTACAGCACGGGATTAGATACAGAGTAAAGCTCCCTCTACACTGTCCCATCAAACACTCCCAGGGCAGGTACAGCATGGGGTTAAATACAGAGTAAAGCTCCCTCTACAATGTCCCATCAAACACTCCCAGGGCAGGTATAGGGGGTTAGATACAGAGTAAAGCTCCCTCTGCACTGTCCCATCAAACCCTCCCAGGGCAGGTACAGCACGGGGTTAGATACAGAATAAAGCTCCCTCGACACTGTCCCATCAAACTCTCCCAGGGCAGGTACTGGGGGTTAGATACAGAGTAAAGCTCCCTCTACACTGTCCCATCAAATACTCCCAGGACAGGTACAGCACGTGTTAGATACAGAGTAAAGCTCCCCCTACACTGTCCCATCAAACACTCCCAGGGCAGGTACAGGGGGTTAGATACAGAGTAAAGCTCCCTCTGCACTGTCCCAACAAACACTCCCAGGGCAGGTACAGCATGGATTAGATACAGAGTAAAACTCCCTCTACACTGTCCCATCAAATACTCCCAGGGCAGGTGCAGGGGGTTAGATACAGAGTAAAGCTCCCTCTACACTGTCCCATCAAACACTCCCCGGGCAGGTACAGGGGTTAGATATAGAGTAAAGCTCCCTCTACACTGTCCCATCAAACACTCGCAGGGCAGGTACAGGGGGTTAGATACAGAGTAAAGCTCCCTCTGCACTGTCCCATCAAACACTCCCAGGGCAGGTACAGGGGGTTAGATACAGAGTAAAGCTCCCTCTACACTGTCCCATCAAACACTCCCAGGGCAGTTACAGCACGGGGTTCGATACAGAGTAAAGCTCCCTCTACACTGTCCCATCAAACACTCCCAGGGCAGGTACAGCACGGGGTTAGATGCAGAGTAAAGCTCCCTCTACACTGTCCCATCAAACACTCCCAGGGCAGGTACAGGGGGTTAGATACAGAGTAAAGCTCCCTCTACACTGTCCCATCACACACTCCCAGGGCAGGTACAGGGGGTTAGATACAGAGTAAAGCTCCCTCTACACTGTCCCATCAAACACTCCCAGGGCAGGTACAGCACGGGGTTAGATACAGAGTAAAGCTCCCTCTACACTGTCCCCATCAAACACTCCCAGGGCAGGTACAGCATGGGGTGAGATACAGAGTAAAGCTCCCTCTACACTGTCCCATCAAACACTCCCAGGGCAGGTACAGCATGGGGTTAGATACAGAGTAAAGCTCCCTCTACACTGTCCCCATCAAACACTCCCAGGGTAGGTACAGCATGGGGTTAGATACAGAGTAAAGCTCCCTCTACACTGTCCCATCAAACACTCCCAGGGCAGGTACAGCATGGGGTTAGATACAGAGTAAAGCTCCCTCTACACTGTCCCCATCAAACACTCCCAGGGCAGGTACAGCACGGGGTTAGATACAGAGTAAAGCTCCCTCTACACTGTCCCCATCAAACACTCCCAGGGCAGGTACAGCATGGGGTTAGATACAGAGTAAAGCTCCCTCTACACTGTCCCATCAAACACTCCCAGGGCAGGTACAGCATGGGGTTAGAGACAGAGTAAAGCTCCCTCTACACTGTCCCCATCAAACACTCCCAGGGTAGGTACAGCATGGGGTTAGATACAGAGTAAAGCTCCCTCTACACTGTCCCATCAAACACTCCCAGGGCAGGTACAGCATGGGGTTAGATACAGAGTAAAGCTCCCTCTACACTGTCCCCATCAAACACTCCCAGGGCAGGTACAGCACGGGTTTAGATACAGAGTAAAGCTCCCTCTACACTTTCCCATCAAACACTCCCAGGGCAGGTACAGGGGGTTAGATACAGAGTAAAGCTCCCTCTACACTGTCCCATCAAACACTCCCAGGACAGGTGCAGCACGTGTTAGATACAAAGTAAAGCTCCCCCTACACTGTCCCATCAAACACTCCCAGGGCAGGTACAGCGGGTTAGATACAGAGTAAAGCTCCCTCTACACTGTCCCATCAAACACTCCCAGGGCAGGTACAGCACGGGTTAGATACAGAGTAAAGCTCCCTCTACACTGTCCCATCAAACACTCCCAGGGCAGGTACAGGGGGTTAGATACAGAGTAAAGCTCCCTCTACACTGTCCCATCAAACACTCCCAGGGCAGGTACAGGGGTTAGATATAGAGTAAATCACCCTCTGCACTGTCCCATCAAACACTCGCAGGGCAGGTACAGGGGGTTAGATACAGAGTAAAGCTCCCTCTACACTGTCCCATCAAACACTCCCAGGGCAGGTACAGGGGGTTAAATACAGAGTAAAGCTCCCTTTACACTGTCCCATCAAACACTCCCAGGGCAGGTACAGCACGGGTTGGATACAGAGTAAAGCTCCCTCTACACTGTCCCATCAAACACTCCCAGGGCAGGTACAACACGGGGTTAGATATAGAGTAAAGCTCCCTCTGCACTGTCCCATCAAACTCTCCCAGGGCAGGTACAGCACAGGGTTAGATACAGAGTAAAGCTCCCTCTACACTGGCGCATCAAACACTCCCAATGCAGGTACAGCACGGGGTTAGATACAGAGTAAAGCTCCCTCTACACTGTGCCATCACACACTCCCAGGGCAGGTACAGCACGGGGTTAGATACAGAGCAAAGCTCCCTCTACATTGTCCCATCAAACACTCCTAGGGCAGGTACAGCACGGGGTTACATACAGAGCAAAGCTCCCTCTACACTGTGCCATCACACACACCCAGGGCAGGTACAGGGGGTTAGATACAGAGTAAATCTCCCCCTACACTGTCCCACCAAACACTCCCAGGGCAGGTACAGCACGGGGTTAGATACAGAGCAAAGCTCCCTCTACATTGTCCCATCAAACACTCCTAGGGCAGGTACAGCATGGGTTAGATACAGAGTAAAGCTCCCTCCACACTGTCCCATCAACACTCCCAGGGCAGGTACAGCACGGGGTTAGATACAGAGTAAAGCTCCCTCTACACTGTCCCATCAAACACTCCCAGGGCAGGTACACGGGGTTAGATACAGAGTAAAGCTCCCTCTACACTGTCCCATCAAACACCCCCAGGGCAGGTACAGGGAGTTAGATACAGAGTAAAGCTCCCTCTACACTGTCCCATCAAACACTCCCAGGGCAGGTACAGGGGGTGAGATACAGAGTAAAGCTTCCTCTACACTGTCCCATCAAACACTCCCAGGGCAGGTACAGCACGGGATTAGATACAGAGTAAAGCTTCCTCTACACTGTCCCATCAAACACTCCCAGGGCAGGTACAGCACGGGATTAGATACAGAGTAAAGCTCCCTCTACACTGTCCCATCAAACACTCCCAGGGCAGGTACAGCATGGGGTTAAATACAGAGTAAAGCTCCCTCTACAATGTCCCATCAAACACTCCCAGGGCAGGTATAGGGGGTTAGATACAGAGTAAAGCTCCCTCTGCACTGTCCCATCAAACTCTCCCAGGGCAGGTACAGCACGGGGTTAGATACAGAATAAAGCTCCCTCGACACTGTCCCATCAAACTCTCCCAGGGCAGGTACTGGGGGTTAGATACAGAGTAAAGCTCCCTCTACACTGTCCCATCAAATACTCCCAGGACAGGTACAGCACGTGTTAGATACAGAGTAAAGCTCCCCCTACACTGTCCCATCAAACACTCCCAGGGCAGGTACAGGGGGTTAGATACAGAGTAAAGCTCCCTCTGCACTGTCCCAACAAACACTCCCAGGGCAGGTACAGCATGGATTAGATACAGAGTAAAACTCCCTCTACACTGCCCCATCAAACACTCCCAGGGCAGGTACAGCATGGGGTTAGATACAGAATAAAGCTCCCTCTACACTGTCCCATCAAACACTCCCAGGGCAGGTACAGGGGGTTAGATACAGAGTAAAGCTTCCTCTACACTGTCCCATCAAACACTCCCAGGGCAGGTACAGCACGGGGTTAGATACAGAGTAAAGCTCCCTCTACACTGTCCCATCAAACACTCCCAGGGCAGGTACAGCATGGGGTTAGATACAGAGTAAAGCTCCCTCGACACTGTCCCATCAAACACTCCCAGGGCAGGTACAGCACGGGGTTAGATACAGAGTAAAGCTCCCTCTTCACTGTCCCATCAAACACTCCCAGGGCAGGTACAGGTGGTTAGATACAGAGTAAAGCTCCCTCTACACTGTCCCATCAAATACTCCCAGGACAGGTACAGCACGTGTTAGATACAAAGTAAAGCTCCCCCTACACTGTCCCATCAAACACTCCCAGGGCAGGTACAGGGGGTTAGATACAGAGTAAAGCTCCCTCTACACTGTCCCATCAAACACTCCCAGGGCAGGTACAGCACGGGTTACATACAGAGTAAAGCTCCCTCTACACTGTCCCATCAAACACTCCCAGGGCAGGTACAGGGGGTTAGATACAGAGTAAAGCTCCCTCTACACTGTCCCATCAAACACTCCCAGGGCAGGTACAGGGGTTCGATATAGAGTAAAGCTCCCTCTACACTGTACCATCAAACACTCCCAGGGCAGGTACAGCATGGGGTTAGATACAGAGTAAAGCTCCCTCTACACTGTCCCATCAAACACTCCCAGGGCAGGTACAACACGGGGTTAGATACAGAGTAAAGCTCCCTCTGCACTGTCCCATCAAACTCTCCCAGGGCAGGTACAGCACGGGGTTAGATACAGAGTAAAGCTCCCTCTACACTGTGCCATCACACACACCCAGGGCAGGTACAGGGGGTTAGATACAGAGTAAAGCTCCCTCTACACTGTCCCACCAAACACTCCCAGGGCAGGTACAGCACGGGGTTAGATACAGAGTAAAGCTCCCTCTACATTGTCCCATCAAACACTCCCAGGGCAGGTACAGCACGGGGTTAGATACAGAGTAAAGCTCCCTCTACACTGTCCCATCAACACTCCCAGGGCAGGTACAGCACGGGGTTAGATACAGAGTAAAGCTCCCTCTACACTGTCCCATCAAACACTCCCAGGGCAGGTACACGGGGTTAGATACAGAGTAAAGCTCCCTCTACACTGTCCCATCAAACACCCCCAGGGCAGGTACAGGGAGTTAGATGCAGAGTAAAGCTCCCTCTACACTGTCCCATCAAACACTCCCAGGGCAGGTACAGGGGGTTAGATACAGAGTAAAGCTTCCTCTACACTGTCCCATCAAACACTCCCAGGGCAGGTACAGCACGGGGTTAGATACAGAGTAAAGCTCCCTCTACAATGTCCCATCAAACACTCCCAGGGCAGGTACAGCATGGGGTTAGATACAGAGTAAAGCTCCCTCTACACTGTCCCATCAAACACTCCCAGGGCAGGTACAGAATGGGGTTAGATGCAGAGTAAAGCTCCCTCTGCACTGTCCCCATCAAACACTCCCAGGGCAGGTACAGCACGGGTTTAGATACAGAGTAAAGCTCCCTCTACACTGCCCCATCAAACACTCCCAGGGCAGGTACAGCATGGGGTTAGATACAGAATAAAGCTCCCTCTACACTGTCCCATCAAACACTGCCAGGGCAGGTACAGCATGGGGTTAGATGCAGAATAAAGCTCCCTCTACACTGTCCCATCAAACACTCCCAGGGCAGGTACAGCACGGGTTAGATACAGAGTAAAGCTCCCTCTACACTGCCCCATCAAACACTCCCAGGGCAGGTACAGCACGGGGTTAGATGCAGAGTATAGCTCCCTCTACACTGTCCCATCAAACACTCCCAGGGCAGGTACAGCACGGGGTTAGATACAGAGTAAAGCTCCCTCTGCACTGTCCCATCAAACTCTCCCAGGGCAGGTACAGCACGGGGTTAGATACAGAGTAAAGCTCCCTCTAAACTGTCCCATCAAACTCTCCCAGGGCAGGTACTGGGGGTTAGATACAGAGTAAAGCTCCCTCTACACTGTCCCATCAAATACTCCCAGGACATGTACAGCACGTGTAAGATACAGAGTAAAGCTCCCCCTACACTGTCCCATCAAACACTCCCAGGGCAGGTACAGGGGGTTAGATACAGAGTAAAGCTCCCTCTGCACTGTCCCA